>NC_053490.1:504951373-505238873 GCF_905171775.1 Rana temporaria
ACGTCAGTGATGATGGATGGGAGGTGTGGTCGACCTCGTGTTCGGAGCATGCATGCTCCATCATCAGGAATTTTAACTGACCTGCTGCACTCAGAGTGGCGACTCATAAATTAGACTTGGCAAGTTTGGCAGCTTTGGGATGACTTTAAAAAGCGGTTTCTGCTGTCACTTCCACTGGCAGCTATTGGAACACAATCTGTACCTCATAAGCTTTAGTGGGGTGCAGCGGACATACAATATGAAATCTAATAGAAACCCTGATGATTAACCACTTCATTACTGGGCACTTAAACCCCCCTTCATGCCCAGACCAATTTTCAGCTTTCAGCGCTGACGCATTTTGAATGGCCATTGCGCGGGTCATGCAACACTGTACCCAAATTATATTGTTATTTTTTTCCCCACAAATAGAGCTTTCTTTTGGTGGTATTTGATCACCTCTGCAATTTTTTTTTTTGTGCTATAAAACATAAAAAAACTGAAAATTTTGAAAAAAACACAATATTTTTAACTTTTTGTTATAATAATATCCCAATTTAAAAAAAAAAAAAAAAAAAAAAAAAATTTCCCTCGGTTTAGGGCGATACGTATTATTCTACATATTTTTGTTAAAAAAAAAAAAAAAAAAAAAAAAAAATCGCAATAAGCGTATATTGATTGGTTTGCGCAAAAGTTATAGCGCCTACAAAATAGGGGATAGATTTAGGATTTTCTTTTTACTTGTAATGGCGGCGATTTGCGATTTTTTTGTCAGGGCTGCGATATTGTGGCGGACATATCGGACACTTTTGACACAATTTTGGGACCATTCACATTTATACAGCGATCAGTGCTATAAAAATGCACTAATTACTGTATAAATGTGACTGGCAGTGAAGGGGTTAACACTAGGGGTTAAATGTATTCCCTGGGTGTGTTCTTACTGTGTGGGGGGAGGTGACCGATGCTGTGTCCCTATGTAAAGGGACACAGATCGGTCTCCTCTCTCCCTGACAGGATGTGGAGCTCTGTGTTTACACACAGAGCTCCACGTCTCTGCTGTGTCACAGACGATCGCGGGTGTCTGGCGGACATCACGCTGCCAGGCACTCGCATCGGCTCCCGAGCGATGCACCGGGCACGTTGTTTCCCCGCGGCGCGCACAGGGAACAACAGGACGTCCACCCGGCACTTGAGAGCCGCGCTGTGGATGTCTTTCGTCCATAGCGCGGATCTCAAGTGGTTAAAGAGTCACACAAAAGGGGGGGGGGGGGATTGTCAATCCCCCTATGCAAACACTAAATAATAAAAGTAAAAAAAAAAACACACACACACACACACACACACACACACACACACACACACACTAAAAAAGGTCAAGTGAATGCAATCATTCTAGGGCAACCATTCAGCGTCAACTGTAAACTGATGACCTGTAAGGACTTTAGTTAATTTCTTGGGACAATATAGTATACCGAGGTTTGTGGTTTTCTCACAGGCGCACACAATTTTTGGGATGACATGTTGGGAGACAATTAACTCTGTAAAACCTTTTTTTATAACACAAAAGTGTATCATCTTTTATAAGTTACCAAGAAAATGGGTAATATTGTGTTTGTGTGCAAAACATTTCGTGTATTTCATTTTTTACTGAAGGTGATAAATCTCAAATATTATGCTATTTAAAAAAAATAGAACTGCCACCATTTTATTCTCCAGTGTCTCTTTCAGAAATTATTTAGGGGCTTTAATTAATATTCAGGCCCAAAAGACGTTGTAAAGTCTCAAGGTTTTCCCATCTCAATGCATTCTATGCAATAAGGTGAAAAAAACCTCCTGTGCTGCAGCTGCCCCCCAGAGCCCCTCTTTTTCTTACCTGAACCCAATTGTTCCAGCGATGAGGATGAGCAAAGCAGCCGCTGTGTCAGGTCCTCATTGGATAGATTGATAGCAGGAGTCATTGGCTCCTGCTGCGGTCAATCAAAGCCAGTGACACGGGAGCCGGGAGTCTTGCTGTCTGTGTCAATGGATGCAGCAGGACTCAGGAGCGAGCCCACATGGGTGCCCCCATGGAAAGCTGCTCTCCGGGGGAGCACTCAAATAGGAGTAGACAGAAGCACCGCCAGGGGACCCCAGAAAAGGAGGAGGATTGAGGCTGCTCTGTGCAAAACACTTACACAGAGCAGGCAAGTATAAATAATTAAAAAAAGAAAAGCCTTGACAATCACTTTAAATGCTTACCGGTCCCAGAGATGAGAACAGCCACTCTGGTTTTCCCTTCAGTCTTCTGGTCCTGTCCATTACAGACAGATGGGATCACATATTTCTGCAGCTGTACATTCGTCCCAAGCAGAGCTGCCGTCAGATTTTTGATTTCCACACTGCAAGAATCTATTAGAGAGACAAGTCACTTTCTCAGGCACTCATCACCTAAATATTAACTACATAAAAAAAATGATCACATAGAGCGCCATTTCTGGCGCTCTAAGATGCGTAATTTTTTCTAAACATTGAAACCAATCAGATTTAATATCATGCACCATTTCTCTCCTTGGATGTATTTTCTGCATGCAATTTTTTTCAGGCCCATTTTCCTGCTATGGCTGTACCATTTTTCTCAGCAGAAAATAAATAATTTTTTTCCCCTGATGCGATTCCTCTCCAGCCTGACTTGCATACACACGTTCATGCAAAAAAAAAAAAAAAAAAAACATCCAACTAAAGCACGCGACGTACAACAGGACTAGAAAAGGGGAAGTTCCTTTCAAATGGCGCCACCCTTTGGGCTGCATACTTGATTCTGAGCATGCGTGTCCCCCCCCCCTCCGAAAAGCATACACACAATGTTTTTCACGACGAGAAAAATACAGATGAGAAAAAAATGAGAGCTGATGTAAATTAATTTGCGGGCGTTTTTTTGTCGAGAAAACTGCTAGGGAGCATACACGTCCGATTTTCACGACCAACATAAAAAAATTGCAGTTTTCTCGTCGTGAAAACCGGTCATATGTACAAGGCATTAGGTCTCTGCCGTCCTGACTAAAACCCAAAGGCTTTGCCTTTTCCATGAAAGTTTTAGTCTTGCTTTTACAAAAAGTTGTATGTGTAGCAATATTGAACCAACGCGCATGTACATTTTTTGCAATTAAATCTGCAGAGCATTGCACCCTTGATCAGTGCACTGTGAGAGCACCGAACAGTCTTTCCATTTTTTTCCCCCAGCCTCGGGTCTAGACAGAGGTCTCAGATCTGCACACAATTTTAGGGCTTGACACGTTGGGAGTCCATTTACTCAGCAAAACCTCATCTTTTATAATTTACCAAGAAATTGGGTATTTTTTTTTTTTTTTGCAGAAAAAAAAAAAAGTTAAATACAGCCTCTGGGCATACCCCGGCTAAGGCAACAACCATTAATCAATCCTATACATTTATACTATAGAACTACTATAACCCTGTATAGTATAATTTTATGGCACACAAACAGAAAAGGGTAACCCATTGTGTTTGTGTGCAATAGATTTCTACTATACAGGAGGTACAGACTTGCTGTTATGGAGCTAGAGAAAGTGCAGCTAGATTTAGTTTGGGTTTAAAGAACCTTGTATGCAATTAAAGTGGAGGTTCCATAAAAAAAAAAAAAAAATTTTGCTTTAAACTGTAGCTTACGATTAAAAAAAGAATAAAATAAATAAAAACTTTTTTTACTCATCTGGAAATGCCTGTTGCTATGCGGTTCCACAAAATCTGCCTTTGAAACCACCTAGGATTCTGACATCATCTCCCTCTAATGCTCCTGGGAAATGTGTGTCATCATTTCCCAGGATGCAGTGCGCTGTCCAATTATCACTCCCCATCCAAGACTTCCAGGAAGTAAGTGCCTGTAGGCTTCACAATGCCCACAAGCAAAATGACAACGGTGTAGATATAGTTTTATAAACTATCTTTTTTGAATATCTATGCGGATCGGCGGCGGATTGTAAAATAGTAAGTGACCGGATTTATATTATAAAAACGCAGGATGAAAGGACATGCATTTAAAAAATGCTAATTGTGGTTGGAACTCCACTTTAAGCGTCTTAATTTAGATGAATCATGGTCTATCGGTGGCCATTTGTTTGGCTAGAATGTCCCCAACATTGACTCTGCCCCTATGATGGAAGGGGAAGTTAACCTATTCTGTTCCAAAGAAGAAAAACCTTTAATTCAGGATAGAGATAGAGATAGAGATAGAGATAGATATATATATATATATACACACACACACACATACACACACACACACACACATATACATACACACACACACACACATATACATACACACACACACACACACACACATATACATACACACACACATACTCTAAGCAGTTTTTTTTTGCAAGGAAAGTGATGTTACTGTAAACTGTTTTTGGTTGTTTTGACAGAGCTTCCTATTCTAAATACACTCCTGCTTTAACACCCCCCCCCCTCCCCCAATAAATACAAGACCTGCAGGACGGGACGTCACTTCTCCGATGATCCAAGCATCCTCTGCAGGCTGGAGATCTCTCAGAACCTCCTCAGCTCGTGTTTTCTCCACTACCAAGATGGCGCCAATCCCACAGTTAAAGGTCCGACTCATCTCCTCCTCTGACAGACCCCCCTGCTTCTGTAGCCAGGAAAATATTTCTGGGACCTTCCAACAAAAGGCATCTGGAAAAAAAAAAAGAAAGTGGTCACATGCATTAGACAAAAACATGAACTCTGATAAGTGGAGATCATGACCTTTGGGGGGTAGAAGTCTGAAACAGCCAACTACTCCACAATCACTCATTGAAGCAACTTCAAAAATATGTGCAAAAAAATAAAAAAATAAATAAAAATAAAGTAGGTAAATACATTTCTACAGTTACTGTAACACAAGTTTGACTATTTAGATGTAAAAATGCCTTAAAAGGGGTTGCAACGGTTCGTTTTTAATTTTCTAAATAGGTTCCTTTAAGCTAGTGCATTGTTGGTTCACTTACCTTTTCCTTCGATTTCCCTTCTAAGGGCCAGATCCACATAGCCTAGCGCATTGTTGCGTCCGGCGATGCGTATCTCTGATACGCTACGCCGCTGTAACTTTCAGCGTATTTTCCATATCCTGAAAGAATTTGCGCCGTAAGTTACGGCGGCGTAGTGTAACTTTGGCTGCGTAAGGGCGCGCAATTCAAATGTATGTGATGGGGGCGTGTTATGTAAATACGTCTTGACCCGACGTAAATGCCGTTTTTTTTTAACGGCGCATTCGCCGTCCGTGGGGGTATCCCAGTGCGCATGCTCGAAATTAACCCGCAACAAGCCAATGCTTACGACGTGAACGTCATTCTACGCAAAGCCCTATTCGCGAACGACTTACGCAAACGACGTAAAAAAATTTAAGATTTCATGCGGGAACGACGACCATACTCAACATAGGATACGCCTCATATAGTAGGGGTAACTATACGCCAACAAAAGCCTTACGGAAACTACGTAAAAAAATGCGCCGGCCGGACCTACGTTCGTGGATCGCCGTATCTAGCTAATTTGCATACTCGACGCGGAAATCGATGGAAACTCCACCTAGCGGCCAGCGGAAATATGCACCTTAGATCTGACAGCGTACTAAGACGTACGCCAGTCGGATCTAGCACAGCTTCAGGCGTATCTTGTTTTGTGGATACAAAACAAAGATACGCCGGAGCAAACTAGAAGTTACGCGGCGTATCAATAGATACGCCAGCGTAACTTCTTTGTGGATCAGCCCCTAAATGTTTTTTTTCTTTGTCTGAATTCCTCACTTCCTGTTTCTCCTCAGTAAGCTGTTCTGGCTGACTAACCCCTAGCCAGAACAGCTCGGATGATGGTGGAAAGCTTACTGAGAAGAAACAGGAAGTGAGAAATTCAGACAAAGAAAAAACATTTTTTAGAAGGGAAATGGTAAGTGAACCAAAAATGCACTAGCTTAACCACTTCCTGACCTCCTCATGTACATTTACGTCGGCAGCTTCCCCGTGCTTCACTGTGGCGGCGCATCGATCGAGTGATCCCTTTTATTAGGGAGACTCGATCGATTGTGTCAGTCCTACAGCCACACCCCCCTACACTAGTAAACACATACACAGTGATCCCTAAATGTTACAGCGCCCCCTGTGTTTAACTCCCAAACTGCAACTGTCATTTTCACAATAAACAATGTCATTTTCACAGCAAAAAATGCATTTAAATTGCAATGGTCCCAAAAATGTGTCAAAATTGTCCGAAGTGTCCGCCATAATGTCGCAGTCACGAAAAAAAAAAAAAATCGCTGATCGCCGCCATTACTAGTAAAAAAAAAAAAAAAAAAAAAAAGCAAAAAAAACTATCCCCTATTTAGTAAACGCTATAAATTTTGCGCAAACCAACCGATAAACGATTATTGCGATTTTTTTTACCAAAAATAGGTAGAAGAATACGTATCGGCCTAAACTGAGGAAAAAAAAATTTTTTATATATGTTTTTGGGGGATATTTATTACAGCAAAAAGTAAAAAATATTGAATTTTTTTCAAAATTGTCGCTCTATTTTTGTTTATAGCGCAAAAAATAAAAACCGCAGAGGTGATCAAATACCACCAAAAGAAAGCTCTATTTGTGGGAAAAAAAGGACGGCAATTTTGTTTGGGAGCCACGTCGCACGACCGCGCAATTGTCTGTTAAAGCGACGCAGTCCCAAACTGTAAAAACCCCTTGGGTCTTTAGCCAGCATATTGGTCCGGGGCTTAAGTGGTTAAAAGGAACCAATTTAGAGAAAAAAAAAAAAAAACTTTACAACCCCTTAATTGGAGTTGGATAGACAATATATTGATATAAAATGAACCGTAAGATTTAGTTGCCATTTTTTTCCTTTTACCTAAATTGACTCCGAGGGATGAAGGTAGAACCCTGGGAATGTTCTCCAACAGACCTCCCCCAGTGATGTGCGCATAGGCTTTCACATGGCCCGATTTTAAAATGGGTAGGAGGGTTTTGCTGTAGATTTTTGTTGGAGTCAGTAAAATCTCACCTGTTAGAGAGAAAAAAAACAAAAAAACACACACACATTAAAAAGGTTAAAGACATTAAAGCATTTTTGTTACCCCAATGTTTTATATTCCCGATATGTGCCTGCTGTATCATGTACCTGTTGTGACAGGAAGTCAGGTAAATCTGTGGGTGTTGTCACTGATGGGACATACATTTCTGCCTTGTTTAGACGAGACACAGATTGTTATCAGGCGTCGGCTGCAAACGTAGCCAGAGGAAGGCTAGGGGCCGTTGAAAAGCTTCAGCTGTTCAGAATGAAGCAATCAAGACCTTTATAAGTAGCCAGAGCCCAAGTTCACACTGGGTACGATTTGAGATGCGATTTGACATGTGAAATCGCATCTCAAATCAGCGGCATTTGCCGGCAATTGTTGGCAATGGCACTGTCCTAATCGGTGCGACGCCGCATCTGCGGCGCTGCACCGATTTCAAAAAGTAGTTCCTGTACTACTTTTTGCGATTTCGGCCGTGATTTACATTGAACCCTGCACAGATTTCTTTTAAATCGCGGCAAAATCGCAGCCGCGAAATCGCGGTATTACCGCGATTTTGAATTTGCAGCAGTGTGAACCTAGCCAGAGGGTTACCACTTGGTTGCTGCATCACTCCTAAGGCTGTGCGAGTAGGAGAGCAGTGCCAGAAAGTCTCCTGATGAGGTGAGGAGACCATTGACTTTTTTCCTGTGTTACAAATACCAAAAGACTACAGTTTGTGCTGTATGACCAGCATTGTCTGCCCAGCGCTAGGCTGAGCCAGACTCCTTAGATAGGTTCCTGTGTGGAAGGTAGACGCCCAGAGTGGCTAGGATTTATTTTATGTTTAATTTTGTTTATGCCGTTTGGATGCTTGCAATTATTTTCCAGCAACATGGAAACATAAACCAAAAACTTTATTTTTCAACTGTCTTCGACTACCAGTCTGCATAAAATCAGTGTGTGGTGAACCCAAGCAAGGGGGTCACACACCCCGCTACTGAGCGAACCCCTCACACTGTATAAAAAAGTATTCTGCTAGTCCATCTGCTTTCCTATTAAAAAAAATGATCACACCAAGCAGGAGAGCACACCGTGGTCAGTTCTCTAGCTATGCTGGGAACTTGGTGTGCTCTCCTTAAATGATCAGACTTGTCCTGACATGCACCCCGCTGCACAGTCATTCACTGGGAAGCTCAGTGTGCTGCTGCATCTCCTTCCCCCAGCTCGTATGCAGTGGAGAACAAAGGGAATGTTATCACTTAAAGGTTCTATACATAAAAGGCTTTGCATTTCATTTCCATTTTAAACTGAATGGGTTGTTTTACACAGACATCAAACAGTGGGCATTTAGATGCATACACACTGCATCTACTAACAAGGCAGCATAAAAAAAAAATAAAAAAAAAAATAGCAAAATTTGGGCCAGTTCACCAGGAAGTGGTCGAAATCAGCACTTAAATGTATGGCCAGCTTTGGTATCCAAATTTCTTCCTTCACAAGAAGCTTCTGGCTGGATTTTGTCATACTAGTGATCGGGTAACATTAAACTTCACAGAAGATTTGAAAGTTGCGTTAGACTTGCAAAAACAGTTATTGCGCGGTTACTCCACTGATAAAGCGCACACTCACCAAGTGTCTGCGTCCCACAGCCAAAGGGAGCCGGAGAGGAGAAGCTCAGGCCGGACTTCTCCAGAATCTTCCTCACCAGACTGAAACCATTGCTATGGACCCCGGAGGAAGCCACGCCGATCACCAGATCCCCCGCCGTGATCCTGTCCAGTAACGGCAGCATGTGGCCCCTCTCCACCGCTCCTACAGTGAACCCAGCCAGGTCATACTCCCCCGGGGCGTACATGCCCGGCATCTCTGCTGTCTCGCCCCCTGTCAGAACAGAATTCATATTATATAACATCACCAAAATAAAAATTAGTATCAGTAAGTAAAAAAGGCAACACACAATAGATTTACTCAATCTGATAAGAGTGGGTTTCTGCAGGAATCATTGTAGATCGCTCCTATATTAAAGTGGTTGTAAACCCTCTTGGCGGAAGTTACACCTACAGGTAAGCCTAGATTAAGGCTTACCTGTAGGTGCTTGCAATATCTCCGAGACCTACACACGGTCTCGGAGATATTTGCAATTTCCCTGAGCGACGCCTTCTTCTGCGCATGCGCCGTCTTGAATGGGCACGCTGTGACGTTTCAAGCCGGGGTCATGCCATTAAAGGCGGCGCATGCACGGGAGTGATGTCACGCGACTCCGGCCAGTCACAGAGCTGGAGTTTGCGGCCCCCGGATGAAGAGGGGTGAAGATGGATGCTCGCCATGGAGAAAGGCAGAGTCATCACGGGCTTCTCCTGCAGGTAAGTGTCACATAATGGGCTACTATGCGATGCATAGTAGCCCATTATGCTTTACCTTTGTAGGGAGACAGGAAGTAAAACCCATCAGGGTTTACTTCCTCTTTAAAGCTCAACCAAACCCCAGTTTTTGAAAGAGCAGGGGGAAGGGTTAGAACCTTTTTCAGTTTTCATTGCCGTGTCCCCACTGGGGAGACATCCCATCACTTCCTGCCATGACAAGAAGCAATGGGAAATCTCTCCAATGGGGAAATGGGTTTTCATTTTTTGCCTCTGCCTTCCTGTCTTTTGGAAGACAGAAAATCCCCACCCCTACCCTCAAGCCATTTCTTGCATGGGAGTCACAAGAAAGGTGGGCAAATATCCACATTAATATATTACAACTAAAGACTGCAATAATGCACTGGGACTTTGGTTTCCACCCCAGAATTTTTTTTCTCATTAGTGCCAGACTAAAAATGTGTCAAATATCCACAATGGGGTTACATCTTCGGTAAAAGAATCAGGAAGTGAAGCCTCGCTGCTTCACTTCCTGGTTTCCTACTGCGCATGCGCGATTCGCGCTCCCACTGGTCCCTACTGTCTTCTGGGACCTGTGTGTCTCCGAGAAGACAACAGGGTGGACATAGGAGGCGACGGACATGGTTTAGATACCCATGGGTGGCTCGGCTATCTATGCCTAGAAGTGGGAGCAAAACACCTGTATTAGACTCCGAAAAGCCCAAGTTCCATTTTTGGGTGGAACTCCGCTTTAAGCTCAGTTCACACTGGGATCCACCTTGTGAGATCCCAAGTTGTGTGACATCAGAAATCCCATGTTAGCCAATGAGAGCGGTCTTGAAATTAGCACTACTGAAGATGCTCCGACTTTAGAAAAGGTTCCTGAACTACTCCAAGGTGACTTTTATCTGACTTGGGTCCATAGACTTTAATGGAAGTCACCTTCAAGTCGGATTCTCATTTTAAAGTAGTAAAGTCTCTCGGTTTTTCACCTTAATGCATTTTATGCAATAAAGCGAAGATCCAGATTATTACAGGTGAACATTAGTGACTGGTTCTCCAAGTGTTCCTCTTTCAGAGCCTATTGCTGCTTTTAAAATCCTACAGAAAAACTTTGAGCCAAACCTTGCACGTGTAAAGCCTGGCATACACAATCGGATTTTCATCGGAAAAAGCGTAGGACTTTTGTCCGAAAGGCATTGGCCATGAACTCGTCTTGCATACAAAACGGCAAAGAATTATCAGCCAACAAACACCAAAGTGTGTTTTTTTTAGCTCTTTAGCGCCACCCTTTGGGCAACTTCTGCCAATGTTGTGTTATGGTGAGCATTTCTTCTGAGCATGCGCGCTTGTACGTTGGGGTTTCGTCCAAAGTACTTGTGTACACACGATCGGATAATCCAACGCACATTTGTTGTCGGAAAATGTTAAAGCATGCTATCCATCAGTGATTTGCTGACCTGTTGTCCCAAAGTATCGGAGTGCATAAAGCCAGCGGCGGCAACAGAGGAAGCAAGAGCCGCATAAGCCAATGCTTCCTCTGTAGCGCCAACTCCTGTCCCAGGCGGAGTGATACCAAGTGCACAGATGTAATAGAAGTCTATGGTTCCTTGCAGCCAACCTGCAGAAAAACAGCGCATCAATGTGATAGCCGCCTTATAGGGGGCTCAGGACAGTAAAGGCTTGTTTACATTTGTGGTTTGGGAGGTAAAACACCAAATAGTTCATTGTGGCCCGCAACCACTTACCAAATCACTTAAAGCGGAGTTCCGGTCACAATTTCACTTTTTAAATATAAATACCCCTGTAATACACAAGCTTAATGTATTCTAGCAAAGTTAGTCTGTAAACTAAGGTCCGTTTTGTTAGGTTGTTACAGCATTTAGACACTTTATAAAATAGAAATTGACTGGGGCCATCTTAAGTGTGGGCATCATGAAGCCAGACAGTATGACTTCCTGGATTTCAGCCTTGCAGATCTCGCACATGCTCAGTGCTGCACAAGCAGTGTAATAGGTTTCAGATCAGGTTTCAGCACCTGTACTGTCCAAGTCACATGATTCTTTGAGACTGGGGAGTGCACAGACTCCTGGAAAGTTACACCCACTACATTCCCAGGAGTCTGTGCGGTGTAGGTTAGGAAGCATTGAGCACCTAGGTGCAGGAAGAGGGAAGATTAACTATTCTGCCTAGCAACAACACTTTGAAGGCATCTAAAAAAAAAATATTTTTTTCTTAAAGGACTAATGACATTTTTTTAAAACTACTGATGTAATGTTATATTTATGGGTGGAACTCCACTTTAAATGGCCCTCACCCTCCAAAAAGTTGAGCATCCCTGTTCTAGTGTATAGTGCAAATATAAACCAATACTATAGGAGATCTTTATTCCAAACTGCAGGAGGAGGGACTGAAGAGTAATGAGAATGCGTGTGTTTTTACAGAAGGATAGTTACCCAGAAGAGCACATCCGGCCATTTGGCAGGCCTTGGCGATACCAGAGACCACAGAGGCCGCCACAGACACATCCAGGGCCCCGCAGGCAAAGTAGTCCAAGAAGAACAGAGGTTCTGCTCCCTGCGCCAGGATGTCATTGACGCACATGGCGACTAGATCCTGTCCAATGGTGTCGTGTTTGTTACATGCCTGTGCAATCTACAGATAGGGAACAATGCAAGTTTCTTTTAACAACTGATGATATTCTGCATACCCATTTAATTTTAAAAGCAGGGATGAGCATGTCAAAATTTGTGGCTCACCACAGATTAGATTTCTAGAAAATGTTAAATACCAAAATGTATTGAATATCCAAAAGAGCAATTTTACACAATACAACTACTCACAAAACTGGACTTCATATTACAACTGAGTCATAAAGGTACATTATGTGGCCAAAAGTATAGGGACACCCAGGGCTTTTTTTCAGCTGGAACGCAGTTCCGGCACCTCGAGCACTGAATGTGTGCGATGTCAAGGGGTGCTGGGATGTGCTACAGTGTCTATTGCTGCCGGGGGATATAGTGTTGCTGGAATGGATGTATTTTTGCAAGGGGAGGATCTATTGTTGCTCAGGAGGTATATATTTGCTGATGGGGCATCCATTGTTGCCTGGAGGGATCTACTGTTGAGGGAGAATTCTATTGTAGCCGACTGCTGGATGGTCTGTGGGGAGATCTTTTGTTGCTGCTGGGGGTCTATTGTTGCTAGGGGGCGTTTATTTTGTTGAGTGTTGTCTATTGTTGTCAAGGAACTATTGTTGCTGGGGGGTCTATTGTTTTTGGCTGTAGGGGGATCTATTTTACGGCTTTTCCTGTTATCATTAACAAATTAAAATACTGAGGAATACTGGGAGGTGGGTAGGGGGTGGCACCAAGGAACGGTGCTCGGAGGTAGGTAGTGGTGAAGACGGGGTAACTCCAAAAAGGGAGAGTTCCGCTCGGGGAGCGATCCGGGACGACGGCGCGGCTATTTGTTTATAGCCGCTCCGTCGCGATCGCTCCCTGGAGCTGAAGAACGGGGAGAGCCATGCTTCACTGTGTCGGCGCATCGATCGCGTCATCCCCTTTATAGGGGAGACACGATCAATGACGTCATTCCTACAGCCACACACCCCTACACTAGTAAACACATACACAGTGATCCCTAACTCCTACAGCGCCCCCTGTGGTTAACTCCCAAACTGCAACTGTCATTTTCACAATAAACAATGCAATTTAAATGCATTTTTTGCTGTGAAAATGACAATTGTCCCAAAAATGTGTCAAAATTGTCCGAAGTGTCCGCCATAATGTCGCAGTCACGGAAAAAAAATCGCTGATCGCTGCCATTAGTAGTAAAAAAATAATAATAAATAAAAATGCAAAAAAACTATCCCCTATTTTGTAAACGCTATAAATTTAGCGCAAACCAACCGATAAACGATTATTGCGATTTTTTTTACCAAAAATAGGTAGAAGAATACGTATCGGCCTAAACTGAGGAAAAAAAAAATTTTATATATGTTTTTGGGGGATATTTATCACAGCAAAAAGTAAAAAATATTGAATTTTTTTCAAAATTGTCACTCTATTTTTGTTTATAGCGCAAAAAATAAAAACCGCATAGGTGATCAAATACCACCAAAAGAAAGCTCTATTTGTGGGGAAAAAAAGACGCCAATTTTGTTTGGGAGCCACGTCGCACGACCGCGCAATTGTCTGTTAAAGCGATGCAGTCCCGAACTGTAAAAACCCCTTGGGTCTTTAGGCAGCATTTTGGTCCGGGGCTTAAGTGGTTAAAGGGCGCGGTTATTGTTAAAGCATACCAATTACACATTTAGACAATGGTGATCTTCCAACCTTGGGGTATCTGGGGAAATTTCTTTCCCGCTTCAGCATGTGCTCCTGGTGCACAAAGCCAGCTCCATAAGGACATGGTGTGCCGAGTTTGGGGTGGGGAGCCCTGTCCTTGACCATACTTAACACCTCTGATGAATTGGAACGGTACCCGATCTCACAAAATTTTATTTTGGCTGAATGGACCCATTCTCTAGTCTAAAACACACCAGAAGCTGGTGGAAACAAAAAAAAACAGACACACACAAAAAAAAAAAATCAACCCACACCTTTACCGAAAGAATGGAGGCTTATAAGAACCGTAAGTGGGAATATCGCGCCATATTTATGGCATGGTTTTGGCATCTGAATTCCAACATGCTTACACAGGTGTGGTGGTCAAAATGTTTAAGGTTTTGGCCACATAGTATACTGTATGTAGTCCTCAACACCTCACTGATGCCACTAATAAAATTTCTAGCAGGCATCTACTGTACGTCAGCCATTTTTTTTTCTTGTTCTAAATTACCTTTAATTTTGTTCCAACACCATCTGTACCAGACACCAGAATAGGGTCTGTATATCCTGCAGCTTTAAGGTCAAATAATCCAGCAAAGCCTCCAAGCTCTGCATTGCATCCTGGAAAAATACTCAAATAAGTACAAAAAGTAATATACATAAAAGTGACAACTGCAATGACGGAGGAAGAACTAAAACCTGTAAAAGTCCCATTTATACTGCTGTGCTTCAGACACATTATCTATGAATGAATTCTGCACCATGCGGTTCTAGGTGGTATCTTATTAAAAATCCCAGCAATCACTGTACTTCTGGCATGCTGCGGGTCTCATACAGGGAAGCAATCCTGCCATTTATCTGCCCCATCTCACCCCTGGTCTATTCAGAAAATGCCTTGCATTCTGTAAACCATTCACAAAACATAAGGCATCCATTATATGTATTCTGTTATTTCTACTACTAACTGATCGGGGGGGCCAAATGAATGGCCGAGGGTTTGAGTAGCTACATAGTGCTCTAGGGCTCATGGGACAGCCCCTTGGTTTTATAGGGGCACTGGTAGTCCCGAGTGAAAGCGCTTGTTGCCGCCTCTGGCGCCCTGGGTGTGCGTAGGGGAGTAGGGGGTGGTTTGACGGAGGCCGTTGTGCTGCGAGCCATGGACCCATGTGTTTCAACAGTTTCTGTGGACGGCCTCCTGATCCATTTTCGGAGACGGAGCCACCCGCGGGAAGACCTAAATGTTACATATGTTGCCTGCACCCTCATGGCTGCTTTCCGTGATATTAACCCTAAGTTTCTGAATATCCCCTGGTCTGGTGTAGACTCAGAGCTCCCCATTTGAAGCTCACCCAAAATTGCACTGTTTGTATTGTTTACGCGACCCTGCGTGGTGGGGGTTATCTTTTACCATTGCTATTGGACACGTCTTGTATGTGTTACCTACAAAATTGACAATAAAGCCGATTATACAAAAAAAACAAAAAAAAACATAAGGCATCCTGTAAATGGACAAGAAGGGGTGGATAAAAGACCCAGTCGCTTTGCTGCATGAGATCTTCAGCTCTTATACCTATAGCATGCCTGAAGAACAGCGGTAACTGTATTTATCTGACATATTAGAATTTATAACTTTTACAGTGAGGGAAAAGTATTTGATCCCTTGCTGTTTTTTTTGTACATTTGCCCACTGACAAAAAAAATGATCAGTCTATAATTTTAATGGTAGGCTAACAACAAAAACATCCAGGAAGAAGCATTTCAGAAAAGTTAAAATTGTTCTGCATTTTAATGAGTGAAATAATTATTTGATCCCCTATCAGCAAGATTTATAGCTCCCAGGTGTCTTCTATACAGGCAACACGCTGAGATTAGAGCACTCTTAAAAAGGGAGTGCTCCTAATCTCAGCTTTTTATCTGTATAAAAGACACCTGTCCACAGAAGCAATCAGATTCCAATCTCTCCACCATGGCCAAGACCAAAGAGCTGTCCAAGGATGTCAGGGACAAGATTGTAGACCTACACAAGGCTGGAATGGGCTACAAGACCAAATCGCAAAGCATCTTGGTGAAAGGATGACAACAGTTGTGTGATTATTCAAAAACGGAAGAAACCCCAAATAAACTGTCAATCTCCCTCGGTCTGGGGCTCCATGCAAGATCTGACCTCGTGGAGTTTCAATGATCATGAGAATGGTGAGGAATCAGCCCAGAATTGCACAGGAGAATCTTGTTAATGATCTCAAGGTATTAGGGACTAGGGGTGCAATGGATCACAGTTGATCCGTGACCCGAAAGGGTCACCCCCTTCGGATCGGCACACACTGTGATCCGCAGATTGCCACAGCTCCGGAGCTAGGCCAAAGCCGCGGCCTTTCCTAATGTTACAGCGGCAGCTCTGGAGCTAGGCCGAAGCCGCAGCCTTTCCTAATGTTATGGCCGCGGCTTCGGCCTACCTCCGGAGCCGCGACCATAACGCTAGGAAAGGCCACGGCTTCGGCCTAGCTCCGGAGCCGCAGGAACAACATTAGGAAGCTCGCGGCTTCGGCCTAGCTCCGGAGCCGCGGCCATCTTGGTACACCCGGCGGCCCTTCTCTGTTTACACCCACAGAGGAGGAGCCCGCACTCGTGGGACACACCGCTCGGGGAGTGTCTGTCGGTACTACCTGGAGGGGTGGGTCTCTGTACTGAGAGAAGGGGGGGGGGTCACTGTACTAAGAGGAGGGGGTACTAGAGTTGGTGGTGGGGGAGATGTGGATATTACATTGGGGGAGATTTTTTTTTTGCCGATCCGAAAAATGATCCGATCCGTGACTCCTGATCCGAGGAACGATCCGAACCGTGAGTTTTTTGATCCGTTGCACCCCTATTAGGGACCATAGTCACCAAGAAAACAATTGGTAACACACGACGCCATGAAGGACTGCCATCCTGCAGTTCCCACAAGATCCCCCTGCTCGAGAAATCACATTTACAGGGCCATCTGAAGTTTGTCAAAACATCTGAATGATTCAGAGGAGAACTGGGTGAAAGTGTTGGTCAGTTGAGACCAAAAATCAAGCCACTCAACGTGTGAGGAGGAAGGGGGGGGGGGGGGGGGGAAGGAATGCTGCCTATGACCCCAAGAACACCAACCCCACCGTCAAACATGGAGGTGGAATCATTATGCTTTGGGGGTTTTCTTCTGCTAGGGGGACAGGACAACTTCACCACATCAAAAGGGACGATGGACGGGTGAGAACCACCTTCCCTCAGCCAAGTCAATGAAAATGGTATTCCAGCATGACAATTACCCAAAACACGACCAAGTCAACAAAGGAGCGACTCAAGAGGAAGCACATTAAAGGGGTTGTAAAGACAAAAATATTTCCCTCTTAAATTAAAGTCTGACAGTAGCTGATAAAGTAAAAAGTAATGTTTTGCATTTTAACTAGTTTGATACCTGTTGAAATCGAGCTGTTTTATTCACCTCCGTCACTCCTGAATCATTATTCTCACTGACTTCCTGGTTTGTGGTGCGCATTCATTCTTGCAACATCACGGCCTAATGGGAACTACAGTTTCCATTAGGCTTAGCCTCCATGCCTGTGAGGGATAAGAGAACATCTTCACGCAGGGCTGTAGTCATAGGGAGGGGGTGAGCACATTCTGCTTTCCACCATGCAAAACGGCTCAGATGCTGGTGGAAAGCAAGAAGAGGAGAGCCAGGAAATGGCATTTTCAAACCTGGATTACTGTATTTTGGAGGTCAAAAGGAAAAACGAGGTAAGTGATATTTAAATGCTCTAGCTTACAGCAATAAATGCTCTAGCTTACAGCAATCAATTGATCTAATAACAAACGAACCTTTAGTGTTCCTTTAAGGTCCTGCAGTGACCTAGTCAGTCTCCAGACCTTAAATCATATAGAAAATATGTGGAGGGAGCCAAAGGTTTGCGTTACCAAACATCAGCCTCAAAACCTTAATGACTTGGAGAGGATCTGCACAAAATCCCTCCCGAGATGTGTGCAAAACTAAGAAACTTCTGTGATTGCCAACAAGGGTTTTGCCCAAGTACCAAGTCATGTTTTTCGAAGGTGTCAAATACTTATTTCACTCATTAAAATGCAAATCAATTTATAACATTTTTTAAATTCATTTTTTTTTTTTTATTTCTGTCTCACTGTTAACAATGAACCTACTTAAAAATTATAGACTGAGAATTTGTCAGTGGGCAAACTTACAAAATCAGCACTGTAACCCCCCCCCCCCCCCTCACTGTATGGTCTAGAACAGGGGTCTCCAAACTTTCTAGGCAATGCAACAGTTTACAGTCCTTCAGACTTTAGGGGTGCCAGACTATGGTCATTGGGAGTAGAAATTTTCCTGGTGTCAGTGGAGTAAATGTTATACCTTTCCCCAAAAATCAAACATGCATCGATTTTGGGGTGAAGATATAACGCCCCATTGTTGGTGTCAGCGGGAGGAATAGTGCCCTGTTGATGTTAGTAGCAGGACTAAAGTGATTTTTTTTTCTTTCCCTATAAAAATAACAGACATGTTATACTTAGCTGCCCCATGCAGTGGAATTACACAGGGCAGCACGGATCCTCTTCTCGGGTGCCTCTTCTGTGCTCCTGGCCCCTCCCTCCTGTTGAATGCCCCCACAGCAAACAACTTGCCATGGGGGCACCTGAGCCGAGCAGAAGCTCCGTGTGCCCATTCAGACAAGGAGCTGTGGTCAGGCCCAGTCCCCCCTCTCTCCTGATTGGCTGACTTTAATTCAAAGCAGAGGAAGCCAATGGCGCCACTGCTGTGTCTCAGCCAATCTGGAGGGAGAGTCCTGGATGGCCAAGACACTCGTAGACAATCGCTGGACAGAGATGGGGCTCAGGTAAGTATTAGGGGGGCTGATGCAAGGCTCATCTTAATGCATAGAATACATCAAGATAAAAACAAAACAAAAAAAACACACAACACACACACACACCTTTGACTTCACAACCTCTTTAAGCCCCATTGTTGGCGTCAGTGGGAGGTATAGCGTTTTGTATCAGTAGGAGAAAAGTGCCCCAAGGCCCAGATACAAGCAAGCAAAGGGCCTTATCCAGTCCCTGGGCTGCAGTTTGGAGACCACTGGTCTAAAACATCTACCCAGAGGTAACCTTTTACAATAAGGAATTTATAAATGTTTGAGACCAATCTTTTATTCAATCCTTACCCATTAAAAAACAAGCAGTAGGATAACATTTTCAATACACTCAGATCAGACCACCAATTTAGGACCCTCCAATTGAAGCTCAACTTTCCACTTAAACCACGCTCCGCAATTAACCCAGGCCTTCCCTTCCTCTAAGGTTGCAAGGTACAAGACGGACGTCACCCACCTACCTATTATTCAATGCTTAAAAAGGGGTTGTAAAGGTTCGTTTTTAAATTTTCTAAATGGGTTCCTTTAACCACTTGCTTACTGGGCACATATACCCCCTTCCTGCCCAGGTGAAATTTCAGCTTCCGGCACTGCGTCGCTTTAACTGACTTTTGCGCGGTTCGTGCGACGTGGCTCCAAAACAAAATTGACGTCCTTTTTTCCCCACAAATAGAGCTTTCTTTTGGTGGTATTTGATCACCTCTGCGGTTTTTTTTTTTTTGCACTTTAAAGAAAAAATTTGACAATTTTGAAAAAAATAAAATATTTTTTACTTGTTGCTATAATAAATAGCCCAATTTTTTTTTCTCAGTCTAGGCCGATATGTATTCTACATATGTTTGGTAAAAAAAAAAAAAAAAAAAAAAATCGCAATAAGCGACTGGTTTGAGCAAAAGTTATTGCGCCTACAAAATAGGGGACAGAATTATAATTTTTTTATTATTTTTTTTTAATAGTGATGGCGGCGATCTGCGATTTTTATTGGGAACTGCGACATTATGTCAGACACATCAGACACTTTTGACACATTTTTGGCACCATTCACATTTATACTGTGATCAGTGCTATAAATATGCACCAATTACTGTATAAATGTGACCGGCAGGCAAGGGGTTAACACTAGGGGGTGAGGAAGGGGTTAAATGTATTCCCTATATAGTGTTCTAACTGTGTGTGGAGAAGGACTGACTGGGGGAGGTGACCGATCTGTGTCCCTATGTACAAGGGACCCAGATCGGTTTCCTCTCTCCCTGACAGGACATGGATTTGTGTATTTACACACACAGATCCATGTCCTTGTCTCTGTAACCGCCGATCGCAGGTGCCTGGCAGACATCGCGGCCGCCAGGCACGCGCATCGGCATCTCAGTGATGCGGCGGGCACGTGCCCCCAGTGGCCAGGAGGAGCGGAGGCCGTATAAAGACGGCCGCTCAGAGATTTAGAGCCACCCTGCGGCCGTACAAAGTCGTACGGCCTTCGGGAAGTGGTTAAGCTAGTGCATTGTTGGTTCACTTAACTTTTCCTTCGATTTCCCGTCTTAATGTTTTTTTCCCCCCCTTTTGTCTGAATTTCTCACTTCCTGTTTCTTCTCAGTAAGCTGTTCTGGCTGACTAACCCCCAGCCAGAACGGCTCGGATGATGGGGGCAAGCTTACTGAGGAGAAACAGGAAGTGAGAAATTCAGACAAAAGAAAAAAAAACATTTAGAAGGGAAATCGAAGGAAAAAAAAAAGGTAAGTGAACTAACAATGGTCTAGCTAAAAAAGGTACCCATTTAGAAAAAAAAAACCTGAACCTTTACATTCCTTTAATTATTACTGGACTCTATTACTGGTTCAACCTTAAACTGTACTGTCAAAATGTTGAGATATAATTTAGAGGGGATTTGAAGGTAAATTTGGCGAATGCCCAGACATACACTTTGACAATACAAACATTTATAGTTCCCAAGTCACATTATTATGGAGAGGTCATGCATCTATAGACAGAACTAAACATTTCCTGTCTGTCAAAAAAGGTTCTTTGTCCTAGCAGACTTGTGACCAGCAGCAGGAACATCTAATCCAGCCTCTGCACTTCCTCCATTGAGGAAACCCTCTCCTTAATTCACCCCTTTCACCATCTGCTCTGCAGCGATGGGAAGCACAGGACACGCGGTCCACATACAACTCTACAATACTTAGCCCATTGGATCGTTCTGGCTTACCTGGTCTAGCAGTGGCAGCAGCAAAAGGCTTAATTCTCTGCACCAGACTGTTCCCAGCCTCTATGTCCACACCACTGTCTTTGTAAGTCAGGGGCCTGTCAGGACACAGGGAAATATTAATACCCAAGGATCTAAAAATAAGGTGTAGTCACAGCCGAAAAATCTACATTTCACACAGTAGGAAAAAAAAAAAAAAAAAAAAAAAAAAAAAAAAAAAGGTACATACAGGGGCTGTAACATGCCAAAAGGTGTACACAATTAGCAGGCTCTATGACTCCATCTGCTTTGCCAAGCTGCAGCACCATATATGCAATTTTTGTTTTGTGAGACTGCAATTCTGCAGACTTTTGTCACGTTTTTGGGGGCTGCTTTGATATGTGCAGAGAGAGAGATCACACAAATACTAAGAGCTGGTTCACACTGGGGCGGCACAACTTCGGGGGCGACTCGGCAAGGCGTCCTGAAGACGACTTCAGAGGCGACTTGCAAAATGACTTCTGTATAGAAGTCAATGCAAGTCACCCCCAAAGTCGTACAAGAACCTTTTTCTAAGTCGGAGTGACTTGCGTCGCTCCTATTAGAACGGTTCTATTGAATAGAATGGGACGCGACTTGTCAGGTGGCTGAGCCGCCTGACGAGTCGCCCCAGTGTGAACCAGCTCTTAAAAAGTAGAACATTAAAGAGCAATGACAGATACAGATAGAAAAAAATATAACAAGAATACTTAAAGCGGGAGTTCACCCTAAAAATAATTTTTAACCTTAGATTGATGCTCATTTTGTCTAGGGGAATCGGCTAGTTTTTTTTAAAATCGAAGCTGTACTTACCGTTGTAGAGGGCGATCTTCTCCGCCACTTCCGGGTTTGGTCTTCGGGACTGGGCGTTCCTTTTTTGATTGACAGTCTTCCGACAGGCTTCCGACGGTCGCATCCATCATGTCACGAGTAGCCGAAAGAAGCCGAACGTCGGTGCAGCTCTATACGGCGATAAATGCAACCGTCGGAAGCCTGTCGGAAGACTGTCAATCAAAATAGGAACGCCCAGTCCCGCAGCCCATACCCGGAAGCGGCGGAGAAGATCGCTCTCTAAAACGGTAAGTACAGCTTCGATTTTAAAAAAAACTAGTCGATTCCCCTAGACAAAATGAGCATCAATCTAAGGTTAAAAATTAATATTTCCGGGTGAACCTCCACTTTAACTAAATATGTGAGAAATGTACTACAGCGCTAACGATTAATTAAATTTGAAAGGAAAAAACACAACAAAAATACCCAAATGATATCGCTGCATACACACAGGTGTACAAAACCAAAATGATACAAAAAAAAAAAAAAAAGGGAAAGATAGTGATGCGCTGAAATCAACTTTTGCTGATATGTGTACAATATGTGCAGAATTGATACCAAAAATACACACTCAGGAGGGTATGAATAAGAAAACACAATAAAAAAAAAAATTGTGAGATGATCCATAAGTGCAAAAAACAAACTCAAGTGTAGCAAATGTCCAGTTCTGAGTACTAGTACAAAAAGGGTTCCACACCCACTTGCTATCACAGGCTGACGTGTTGAGCTTTCAAACAAAACACAGGCAGAAACCTTGAAACTTCAGATTAATAAGTGTGGACTGGTGCTTAATTGCTTCCAAATGGCACAGCATATGAGGACGCCTTGCTGCTTCAGGGAGATATAACTCAAAAAGAAAAAAAAAAAAAAAGGAAAGAGATATGGTGCAATACTGTGGAACACAGATTTAGCATGGACAACAGCAAAAAAGCAGATGCACTCACGAATCCCCTCTTCAGATACAGCCTTTGAACATAGCCTTAACAAGCCGATCAGTATAGCGATTTCCTCACACGGATGAACGTTCGTTGATCGCGTCACTAGGCTCTTCCCCCACACGTTACGTCACTCGGCACGTGACTTAACCCATGATTAAGTCGCGTGCCGAGCGATGTAACGCGTGGGGGAAGAGCCTAGTGACGCGATCAACGGACGTTCATCCGTGTGAGGAGATCGCTATAATGAGCCCACACTTATTAATCTGAAGTTTCAAGGTGTCTGCCTGTGTTTTGTTTGAAAGCCTAACAACACGCCAGCCTGTGATAGCAAGTGGGTGTGGAACCCTTTTTGTACTAGTACTCAGAACTGGACAGATGCTACACTTGTTTGTTTTTTGCATTAATACTTAACTAAAGATGCCGTTTCACCATGGAGTCTCCCTGCTTTTACGCAGCATGGCCGACCAGGTTCAGAAGCATGATTTGCAAGCTCTAGTGCGAGACTAGCCTATTCCAGTTTGGGCTGTGGCATTTAGACTTATGTACAAAAAATAGACAAACCAAGCCAAGGGTCAGTTTACAAATCACACATTCCTATAAAGGGGGTCATTCAAGACAACCAGAATATTAAAGGGTTCATTAGATATTTGTGAGGCCAACAATATTAAGGAATATAAATGTGCAATTTCCCGATCAAGACTTGCTGCTATGAACCCTTTTTGCTCTTTGAACTAGTAATGAATAGCAAGGGACCCCCAACTAAGAGGCCAGCTTCACATCTCAGCTGGCTGCAGTACAAAAGCATAAAGAAGAGTTTCAGGCAATTACACAAGGATAATAAAGAATAGTTTAATAAGCTTTGAAAGAATACATAAAAAAAAAAACACACAACACACAGAGAAGGGGACAGCCCTTGCAAGGATGACAACTCGAATGTATGTTGGCCCCCCACATGATCTCGGCACCTCTGTAGTTCATAAGGCAGGCTCTGAAAACTGTGTGACACAGCAGTGCTTATTCACAGGGCATTCAAATTATGAGATTATTCTCCAATCAAGTTCCTCCACCACAAACTCACTCATCCATATCTTTATGGACCTTGCTTTGTGCAGGGGTCCAAATTTGGTGGAGAGAGGTTGGGTTTTAGGGGTTGGGCTTGGCCCCTTTGTTCCAGTTAAGGGAACTCTTAAGGCATTAGCATACCAAGACGTTTTGGACAATTTCATATTTGCAACTTTGTGTGAATAGTTTGGGGATGGCCACTTCCTGTTCCAATATGACTGCACACCAGTGCACAAAGCAAGGTCCATAAAGACATGGATGAGCGAGTTTGGGGTGGAGAAACTTGATTGGCCTGTACAGAGTTCTGATCTCAACCAGATAGAACACCTTTGGGATGAATTAGAGCGGAGACAGCGAGCCAGGGCTTCTCGTCCACATCATTGCCTGACCTCAGAAAGGCACTTCGGGAAGAATGGTCAAACATTCCCATAGACACTCCTAAACCTTGAGTGCAGCCTTCTCAGAAGAGTGAAAGCCATTATAGTTGCAAAGGGTGGGTCAACTCAGTGTTGAACCCTACAGACAAGGACTGGGATGCCATTTAAGTTCATGTGCGTGTAAAAGGCAGGCGTCCCAACACTTTTGGTAATATATTGTATTTACACACTAAATCCAGTTTGGACAGGACCCAATTGCCTACCAGCATGTTTTTTGCAGTGTGGGAGGAACCCCACATAGGAAGACGATGCAAACTCCATGCAGTTTCCCGACTAGGATTCAAACCAGGGACCCCAATGCTGCACATTTTTTAATTTTAACCATAGATACCATTTAAAAGTGGCAGTACAAAATGACCACCAATTTTCCAGCGCCTCTGCTTTCAGAAAATATTGAATGTTTGGGGGGTTCCAAGTAAACTTTCGAACAAAAAAACATATGTGGAAAGTTTAAAAAATTGCCCTGGGCAGCCGGTTGGTTAAAGATCTTGGAGAATACAGCAATCACTGGAAAATTTGTTGCATCCATAAAAACACATTCACATCTTTCATCAACAACCATTCTTCAGTGTTGCATGAGGTTTCCTGTACTATTAAATCCTGTTTATGTTACATTTGTGAGAACACATTCACCTTACAGCTCACCTTCCAGATCTGGAAGCAGGGCCGATCCTCCCTATAGGCTCACTATGCAAGCCGCTTAGGGCCCCGCAAAGCTGCGAAGGGCCCCCCAAATTACTAGAGGCCCTGCCTGGTGAGAAGTCATTTTCGCCCCCTCACCCCGCTTCTCAACTCGCTGGCTGCATGGGAGAAGAGGTAAGAAGTCAGCACCCCCTGATTCTCAATTTAATGCAAGATGTCATTTCCGACAGCAGAACACCCCCTACCCCCGCTTCTCAACTTTCTTTAATGTGACATGTCACGGTCGTCAGCGCCCCCCGCTTTTCATTTTTAATGTGCCATATCATTTTGCTTAGGGCCCCAGGGAGGTCAGGATCGGCACTGTCTGGAAGTGTGCTTATTCTGCACTATGTAGGCATGCCATCCTGCTATGAAATGTATATCCCCATATTTGCCATCTCCAGGAGAAAGAGGCCCTTCAGCATGTGAACCATTGCTCATCTGTTGCGCAAAATCCGTGATCTTCAATTTTTTCCAGATTACAGGAGAAGTCTCAAAGTGAAGGCCATTGTATATTCTAGGTTCAGAGCGTGTGCTTTTTCTGCTCAAAATTACCCCTTGAGGTGTAGATTCTTGTAATGCTAGCCACAAACGGATTTTTCCTGGAGAGGTTGAAGAACCCAAAACGAGGAATAAAAGCTGCGACACTGCAATCTGTTCAGCGTTTTGTGCTTCAAACGGTGAAGGCCACTTTGTCTCAACAATCTTCTTGTGTAGGCTCAGCAGAGTCTCCAGAATATGGCAAATGCCACCAGCACCTGCGTCTAAACATAAAAGTGTACACTCCTTCACTTACTTAAATTATGGCACAGTGGCAAAGTTTGAAAAAAACCTGCTTAATGGATGAAATAACCAACACACACTTTGGGATTATCCCAAGGCCCGACATAACAAATGTATGTATATATTAAATGTAGACACACCAAATGCATTTGAAGTGCTTTATTACAAAAAAAATAATTGTAGACAATACAAAGTATATGAATTGTTAGAGTACAATCCTTGAGATAAGAGACCCCCCCTACCGATAGTGCAGAAAATTTAGCCGAACAGATGCAGAACTACACATTTTAATTTGTGATCAAAGTCTAAGCTGCATACCCCCCAAAGCTGCCATATGCTGGGAATTAATACAATCGGACCGGTGACGGGCACTCACCCAGACTCTAGACTACACCTGCCCTTTCCACTCCTCCATTCATAGAAGCCAGTATAATTTTGGCAGCAAATTTCGATTTAGTTTTAGTCTTGAGACCAAAATGGCATTTTAGTTTTAGTCCCATTTTAGTCATCTCAATTGTTTTAGTTGTATTTTAGTCTACTAAAATGTTTTTGTGACAGAACCCACTGTCACTGTGTGTTTTGGAAGGGACTGTGGGCTGGCCTGTTACCCACAGATTATGGCCCAGAAAAGACTGCAGACCTGGGGAAAAGCTGACATTGAGATAATGTAATGCTACATCTCTTCTCCCCTCCTCTTGTTGCTGTGTCCAATTGTGTTGGTTCATTGCACATAGACAATGGTCTGGACTGGAGACGTCTATCAGCAGGGGATGTGTATTGAGAGGCTGCCTGCTTACCATAATCCCTTTATGTTTATCTGTAGACTGTTTCAATGTACAAGTGTTCAGTTCCCATTGGTTGTTCCTTGTCCCCCTCCCCTCTTTGACAAGGCTAAGGGGAGTGCCCCTAACTGTGTGGGATACTGTATGTCTTGGATTTAATAAACAGTTTATGCTCTGCATGTTTAACCCTCAACACCTGTGTGAATTGTCTCGTGATTGAGGATTAAAGGGCTGGTTATGGCGAATCTACAGGCTGCGGGTGCGTTTGGAGGACAGGAGACACAGGTCTGGCGAATGTGCCCACCTGGGGTATTCGAGATCCGTCACAGTTTTAGTCAACAAAATTAACACTGAAAGAAGCTGTACTACACCTTCCATCCATGGAACGCTTATAAATGGGAGGATGAGTGGGTGAAAGATCTTCTTAATTCATAAAGCACTTTTCATTCATAAAAGCTATAGCACAGTTTCCAATAATAGAGGAGGGGCAGAAAGGGCAGTCATATGCAGAAATCTTGAGTTTTGACTAAACTTAGGCTTTGAGTCTTCGGTTCAATTAACTAAGATGAAGTTCTTTTCCCTAAAAAATTTCAATTAAAACACAAATTTCTTATGAAAAACTATTAAAAACCTTAATTTTCGCAAAGTTTGGTGATTTTGTATATTATTACACCTCCAATATAAAAAAACATTTTTTTATAATTTCACACAGTAATCACTGAGAATTTAGTTTGACACTCACTGACTTTAATCAAAAATATAATTAAAAACAAACAGTCTCTAGACTAAGGCCTGGATTGGACCTACGCAATTTTTTTTCTAGTGCGTTTTCAGTTTTGCATAAACACACTACGGTCCATTTAACATGGTTTCCTATGGAGCGTGTTCACATCTGGACAATTTATGGAAAGGACCAGAGACCAGCAGGTTGTGTATTTGGGTCCATAGACTTCAGTGGATCAAAAAAAACATGTATTGAAAAATGCAAACTGCAACCTGCATTAGGTGTGAACCAGGCCTAAGGGCCTGTGCGGATGGGAGGCAGTAGGTCAACGGCACCCACCAATTAATGGGGAATGATATCAGAAGCATCGCATATGGAATATACCTGAAAAGCTGTAAATTGGGCCTCTTATGTATTCCCTCGGCAGCTATTCACACCTGATGGGGACATTTCTTTTGCATCACAGGATTAGAGCCTTGTAGCCAAATTTTGCATCATCTCTGCACTTCCCATCCAACACCCGTCTCAATAACATGCAGGCCGACAGATTTATAAAAAGCCTAGAGGAGGCATTGTCATTGGCACCAGCTTGTGCTCAATCTAAATACAGCAAGTACTATGCCACTGCTGCTCAGTTTTCATTGTGGTCCTGACCCATCGGCTGCCAAGTACCAAATGCCATTGTAAGAAATCCAGAGAGCTCAACAATTAAGCAAGAATCAAACTGACTGCTAAAGAGATAAGGCACCCCTATAAGGCCCCATGCACACAAGACGCTGCTAAACTCGAGTTCAGAGGCATTTGGGCATTTTTTTCAACTGCCCCTGAACACATTTAATGTTATCCTATGTGTCCATGCACACAATCACGTTTTTTGGCGTTTTAAAGCAGTTGGGTTTATGTCCAAAATTTTGGGTTCAGAAGCGTTGTATTTTTGCGTTTCAAACTTTGGGAGGGTCTACAATGTCTTTGAGATAAGCGCTGACAGCCGCAAACGCGGTAAAACGCCGCTAATCGCGGCAAAACAATGCGCAATTCGCGGCAAAAACGGGTGTTTTAAACGCCGGTTTTTGCCTTTGAAAACGTGAGTTTAGAGGTGTTTGTAATTGCTTCTCGTGTGCATGGGGCCTAAATCATTGGATTCAGGTGTTCCAATCACCTCCATTGCCACAGGTGTAAAAACCAAGCACCTAGCATGCAAACTGCTTCTACAAACATTTGTAAAAGAATGGGTCGCTCTCAGGAGCTCAGTGAATTCAAGCGTGGTACCGCGATAGGCTACCACCTGTGAAATAAGTCCATCTGTGAAATTTCCTTGCTACTAAAATGTTTCTTGGTCAACAGTTAGTGATAGTATAATAAAGTGGAAGCAACAGCAACTCAGCCACAAAGCAGTAGGCCACGTAAAAATAAGCGTGGTCAGAGTAAGTTGAAGCTCAGTGTGCAGAAGTCACCAACTGTCTGCAGAGCCAATAGCTACAGATCTCCAAACTTCATGTGGCCTTCAAATTGGCACAACAGAGCATAGAGAGCTTCATGGAATGGGTTACCATGACCAAGCAGCTGCATCCAAGCCTTACATCACCAAAGCGTGGTTGGGGGGGGGGGGGGGGGGGGGGGAGAAAAAGTTAAACCTTTCTCTACATTTTCCCCAGGCATCTTCCTGAGCTCTGCCCTTCACCCTGTGCAGTAAATCGGGGGAATCGATCTGCTCAGGGGGGCTTTTTGTCAGGCCCTCATGGGAAGAATCAGGAGACCAAGCTTGAGGATGTAGCCACCAGCAACATCTGGAGTGCACTTTAGGAAAGACTTCCGGAGCCAGGCCTCTACCTCTTATAGACTCTCACCTATGGAAGGCACAGATCGGGCAGCCTGGGTCTAGTTAGTTAGCCAGGAATAACCTGCATTACCAAGTAGTCCAGTAAAGTCTTTTCAACCGATTTATTCCTGGTCTAAGGTCATTCAAAAAAAAAGGGGTGCATGGGAGGTACATGGCGTATCTAGAGCAACAGGGCCTGTAAAGCAGAAAATAAGATGAAGAAATGTAAGGCCACCGCAAAGTGTTAACTCAGCTAGGGAGTTGGCGGAAAGTGTAGCTGCTACGGGAAACCATGAACGGGTGAGAACGTAATAGCAGCCAGACACCAGGCATGGATGATAGGTCCTCCGAGAGGGTGGGGGTGTTGATGCTCCGACTACCTACCTAGTGGTTGGTGCCCTAAAGCAATCGGGACCGAATCCTTGAACCCAACCATACGATATAGAAACTGGACATAAACTCACCGGTATCCCCCTCTAAATGCTACATTCAGAAGACAAGCTGTGCAGCGATCAGGGACTCTGCATGTTGCTGCACAAGGTGTACGACTCACTTCTAAGTCAAGATCCTGCCTTATAATGAACTTCACGTGACCACACCCCCGCCTAGCCCCAGGCATTAGTAAGCGCATACATAGCAAAAAGGCCACGCCCACAAACCAAAGACCTACATTACATTTATAAGTAAATCTAAATTTCACCCCCCATTTCAGATGGAGTAAGGGAGGCTAATAAGCACTTTGCCCCATTGGGGAGATTACATTTAACTTCCTGTCCCACACCAAAAACAGGAAGTCAGAGGAAATCCCTCCCAGGGTCACGTGAATTAGTGTACCCCATTGTAAGATTTCCTCTCCATTTCTGTTCTGGTGACAACCCAAAACAAGACAGGACAGAGGGTGAATCTCCCCAACAGGGACATCGATAGTAATAAAACCTGACAGGTGTTCTATCATCACGTTATCAAAAAAAAAAAAAAAAAAAAATAATCCTTTGGTTACACTTTAAAAAGCTTTAAACCAAAGTTTCAATCTTCCTATACACACACCTGTTTTGCCTGAGAAAAGCGATAGCTCGGTAACCAATGTCATTTCTGTATATCGCACCCGAAAACTGTACGGTGGCTACTCCTTTGTTGGCTTCTTTCAGAGCAGATACCAAGTCCTTCTTGATGGCGGTGACGGTAAGAACCCGCCCACCACTGGTAACCACCTTTCCGTCCTTCAGCACGGTGCCAGCATGAAACACCTCCAGACCAAGCTCCTTGGCTTGAGAAAGCCCTAAAAAATAAAAAAAAATTATATTATAATTTATATATATATATATATATATATATATATATATATATATATATATATATATATATATATATATATATATATATATATATATATATATATATATATATATATATAAACACAAGGATATAAAAGGGTAATTTAGCACAACCAGCACACAAAGCCAACCCCAATGTCAGTAGATTGCTTTAAGAAAGGCCTGGATGCTTTCCTAATTGTACAGAATATAACTGAGTACTAACATTTATAGGTAAAGTTGATCCGGGGAAAATTCAATTGCCTCTCGGGGGATCAGGAAGACATTTTTTCCTTTGCTGTAGCAAATTGGATCATGCTCTGCTGGGGTTTTTCTCCTTCCTCTGGATCAACTGTGGTTATAGAATTGGGTATATTAGATTGTACGATATTTTTATTTTATTTATGGTTAAACTGGATGGACTTTTTTCAACCCGACTGTGTAAAATGGGACTAGTGCCCGGGTGTGGCAAATGAAATTTAACTCCTTTCCAAAAATAATGTGGTCCATCACAGTTCATTCATGATTTAGCATGAGGGAATTAGAGGGGGCAAATACTTTTTTCACATAGGGCCAGGCAGGTTTGGACAGCTTTCTTCCCCTTAATAAATTAAATCATTTAGAAGCATTTTGTATTTACTTGGGTTATCTTTGTGTAATATTAACATTTTTTGATGATCGGAAATCAATGGGTATGGTGGTCGCATGCGTTCTTTTGGCTTCCCCCCACCCTCCTTTATTTTCAGCTGGTTATCCTATAAGTCTTAGGGTGACCCCACTCTGGATGCAAAACATTACTTTTTACTTTATCAGCTACTGTCAGACTTTAATTTAAGAGGAAAATATATTTGTGTCTTTACTACCCCTTTAAGTTATGTGTTATGGTATAAATTATATTACCTGCAGAAGGCTGCTTCTGGTAAAAAATAAAACCTTCCATTGACTACTTTTCGTGGCTGCAGAATATTGCTCTGAACAGTTATCCTTCAGTGCTGTCAGAGTTAACAGCAGCCACTGCTACTGAGAAAAGTTGCACTTCTTCCCCCTATGCCATACACAGAACTGAATTGCAGGATCTCCACCGCCCATCCACAGAATGCTATGCATCTTGAAAGAGCAGGGTCAACAATGGAGAAGGCAGAAGAAGGCAGGCAAGTGGTGCAACGTTTCTCAGGAGCAGCAGCTGCCGTTTTGGGTATTATCTTGAGGTGCTGAAACTGAAGTTTAAACAGAAGCAGCCATCTGCAGATAATGGGATATAAACCTTTACACATAAAAAAAAAAATCATAATGCGTACGAAGCTCCGGTATGAAAAAGTATTAGTGAAGCTACCAAGGTCTGAGATGCTGCACCAACATGACAATCACACAGGCCAGGAAAAGAAAAAGAATGTATTAAAGAATTGCACAATGCACTTGATACAAGATCTCACCTGTAATTTCCAGGCCTTTGGCATAGCTACCAGGATATCCCCCGCTAGCCATAACTACAGTAACAGCAGCATGGGCCTTCCGCCACACTGGCATAGAACCGGCAAGGCGTCCATCTAGAGTGGCCTGGATAACTTCATACAAGTCACTCTGAAGAAGCGGCAGTATCACCTTGAAAAACACAACGTTAAAGAACTTTAAAAAAACTTTTATTCCCATGTGAAATACACATGCAATGGTGAGAGATCACTTTCATGAGGAGTTGGATTTTAACATAACAAAAGTGATTATTTGCATTTGTCTCCTACCTCACTATAGCAAATATAATCTACATGCCTCATCTTGACCCCTTCGTGGCCAATCCCAATTTTGCAACTTTGACATGTGTTAATAAAAAACATATCACCACAACAAATGAAGAGAAAAAAGAAAGATATATTTTGCTACCACTAAAGAACAACCCAAAAGAAAATGCTCCTCCTGACGATCACAGAAATACCACACATGTGTACGTTAGTTGTTTGTTACCGTAGTACAGCCCAGAAAGTTTGCATCTTGCGTTACCAAAAGAAACCCCCCCGACACTAAATATATATTATACACACACACACACACACACACACACACACACACACACACACACACTGGGAGCTGACCTAGATCAAACCTTGCCATGCACTCCCAGCACAAAGAGAGGTGCACAAGAATATGCGGCCCAACGGGGAAAAAAAACAGTCAAGTGGGGCCGAATATTTGTGAACGATCGGCATGAAGATGTTAAAGCAGACCTAGCACTAGATTTTTTTTTCAGGAATTAGTTAGCTCGGAGAAATTAGATTAGTCCCCTGCCTTTATCTGCTTTTACCTCCAGTAGGATGGAGCCATCTTTGTTCAGGTATTGCACAGAGTCACCATTTACTCTCTGGAGGTGCCATCTCACAAACCTGGCGCCCGTGCTTGGTTTTTACAAATATCTAACACAAATCAGCCCCTGTTACAGCCTTACACCTTGTACAACATAAGCTATGACGTTTTAGTCTGATAACTGGAGGCAGAGGAGACCAAGACTTCCTCCTGCAGGAGTCTGATGAATTCACCATGGCCTAGGCAATGTCCCTTAACTGGAGCTCAGACTTTATTACCAACTTCCACTATATTTGTAGATGAAAGCACCGCCCCCCTACCTCCGGGCCAGTTAAAAAGCGCAGTGCGCATGCACAGTAGAGAACCGGCTGTGAAGCCGAAATGCTTCACTGCTGGGTCCCCTTACCACAAATGGCGGCAGCACTCAGTCCGAAAATCGGCTGGGGTGCCGACATTGCAGGAACCCTGGACAAGCGAGTGTCCCAATATTAAAAGTCAGCAGCTACAGTATTTGTAGCTGCAGACTTTATTCTTTAACTTTGCATTTTATAAATATGAGCACAAGCAGATGTTACTCACTCACCTGACATTCTGGATCTCCAAATCGGCAGTTAAACTCGAGCACCTTAGGTCCATCTTTAGTAAGCATAATACCAGCATAAAGAACACCTGAAAACACATACACAAGACTCGTCATAACAGAAAATACAGCAAGACATCAGTTAATAGTCAATACCCGTGTCTTTTATAACCTGCTCCGTCTAATACTTACCTTACATCTGGTTCAGACAGGCTTTCTCCATGTTGTGCAACCAGTTCCCCAAAGTCTCTCTAGCAATCTGATCGTTGGTTGCACACAAATGTCATAAAATACAATAAAGGACCAATAGTGGGAAAAGGAATTTGTAATGAATCTGGGATTTGTGGGACAAGTCCAGGTCTCCCGAGGATCCCGCACATCGGCATAAGATCTTCAGTGTAAGCCCCCCACTGTTTTATGTTTATAGGTGTTTTTTCCCCCCCATTACCCAACAAATATTCACATGCAAATATGTATCTTTAATTGTCTGGGAGGAGACCATTTAAAATGCCCAGATCCATAGCAAATTCCTTTTCCCGTTGTTTATATTGATGGTTGGCACTCCATGACAATATTATCCCAACTAAAGTTCATGGGCCCGGACTATACATTTTTACAATAACGAAGGACCGATAGTACTGCATTGTACTCGTGGAACGGCCCATAACCCTGAGCACCCAGGGGAAGGGAAGAGAAGAGTGCCATAAAGAGGATTAAGATAAATATTACACCTTTGTCAGGAAAGCCATGCTTAAGACCATGCTCAAAGGAATGCCTGCGCTCAAAGAAATGAGCATGTGTACAGAAGGGTCAATAGAACTGTGCACAGCATTAGTACTCTGCATGCATCTACACAAGCTAAAGGTTCATTGGCAAGTGGTCATCAGCTCATGCTGCTTATGCCCCGATATTTTTTTCATCTTTATCTTGACATGGTTTGCTGTTCCCGATCTTCTGTTGTTGACTCAGTCCAGCACTGACCCTAGCCTGGCTCTAGTGCTCCTGGTAATAGACCAGAAACTGGCAGCTGGTCTGCTTCAGTTCTGCATCTGCTGAGATCAAGATATTCTAAACCAAATCTTCTACAGACACCCGTGCCACTCTGTGGCTTGTTATACCCAGTCATCATCCGAGGGGAAATAGGACAAGAGGTGTAAGGACAGCCCGCTAGTCAACACGGTCTTGACCAGGTATGGGACAACCTTATTCTCCTAGACCAGGGATAAGCAATTAGCGGACCTCCAGCTGGTTCAAAACTACAAGTCCCATCATGCCTCTGGGTGTCATGCTTGTGGCTGTCAGAGTCTTGCCATGCCTCATGGGACTTGTAGTCCTGCAACAGCTGGAAGTCCGCTAATTGCATATCCCTGCCCTAGACTTAAAGGACAAGTGCCACCTCTCTCCTCACCACCTCTGCCCTCCCTGCAACAACTTTTCTCCCCTCACCTGCTGTCAGAATTTAAAAATCTTGTCATGCAGGACTCTGCCCACACAGCCAAGTCAATCCTTCACGGAGTAAAGTGAATGAATGACAAAAGAACCATCGGCCTCCACGGTCAACGGCTTGTAGTTCTCAATGAACTGGGAGAACACTGGTGAGTGCTCTTGTAGTTCATGGATTTTTCCTGCCATACAATTGCCGAGTGTCTGCAGGAGCCAGAGATTACACCCATGATTTGCAATTCTCGGTTGCAGTGCCTTACAGGCTGCATAAAATTTTTTTTAAAAAAATGTGCATAGATTTTTATTTTATCTGCAAAAAGGATGTGGATTTGTTATTTTTTGGTAAAAGGTGAACTTCTCCTTTAAACATGCAATAGGTTATATCTAGGGATGTCCCGATACCGATACCAAGCATTTCCCCGAGTACTTGTACTCAGGAGAAATGCTCCGATGCCTCAGCCGATACCTGGGCAGGCAGGGAAGTGCAAGTCTTCAACCCCTGTGCTGTCTTTCCCCCGTGTTCTTTCCCCCCCGTGTTCCGTGCTCTCTCCCCGCCCCCCCCCCCCCCCCCCCAATTTGTCAGGATGGAGCTAAACCCAGCTCCTACCTTTTCAGAATGAACAGAGTCAGTGATCGACTCTGTCCATTCATATAACTGAGCATCGTAACCTGTGTTTACGATGCTTCAGTTTATGAATGGAGAGGAGCTTCTCTCCATTAATTTCAGCTGAGGCTGCAGAGAAAGGGACTGGGAATCTGTATCCCTAGTCCCTTTCTCTGTCTTAAAGGGGAGATGTCAGAGGTCTGTTAAGACCCCTGATATCCCTCCAAAGACCAACAGGGCTGATTAAAAAATAATAAAAATACTGTCACATGACATTAAAAAAAAAAAAAAGTATCGGTAATGTCGAGTACTTGAAAAAAAGTATCGGTACTTGTACTCAGTCTCAAAAAAGTGGTATCGGGACAACCCTAGTTATATCAAATGTTTTACTCATCAGTAAGAAACAATGCTTTCTGCCTTCTAAAAGTATCCAAATTACACTTAAACTACCACAGTGATCTCACCTATATATGGCGTTCCCTCTTTCCGGATTCCATCCACAGATTTCTGCAGCACTGTGTCCCGGATTTCTGCAAGCAATGCCTCCGTTATCTGAAACAGCCGCATACAAGAGTTAGTTGATTTTATGCTATTCAATTTGGAGCTAGTGCATGCTGTTGCAGAAGCGTTTTTTGGTCCATACCTGGGGTGTAGGACAGTAAGCTCCCATCCCCCCTGTGTTGGGGCCTTGATCCCCATCCATTAGTCTTTTATGATCCTGGGCTGGAGGCATGGCAGCAACAGTGACCCCATCTGTGAAACATAGGCACTGCAACATAATAACCAGCATCTCAGTTTATTTTACAGTAAACCAAGAAAAATTATTTATTAGAGATAATATAAATATATATATTTAAAAAAAAGACAATTTAAGCAGCATTTTTTATATTGTACATTCACATAAGCCAATGCCTTCAAGGAACTTACAATCTAAGGTCCCCATCTCACATACTAGGTTAATTGACTCCTGTCTAAATTGGCCCTATCAGTAGGGCTTTGGCGTACGGGAAGAAACTGACGTTTTTAGGAGGAAATCTAAATAAGCACAAGGAGGACATGCTGACTCAATGCAGATAGTGTCCCGACTGGGATTTGAGTTGTGAGACCCGAGTACTGCAGGGCAAATATGCCAACCACCAAGCGATTGTGCTGCCCATTAATTATGTTTACCCTGCTTAGTGATATTTGTTTAAAAATAAAACTCTTTACAAACATGTCGTACTTACCTCCTCTGTGCAAGGGTTTTGCACAGAGTGACCTTGATTCTTCTTTTGAGGTCCCTCTGCGGCACCTCTTCATAGGGTGCCCCCATGGAGAGCCGATTTCCATGGGGAAACTCGTGCGGGTGTGCTCGAGTCCAGCTACTGCATCCATTGACACAGACAGCCGGACTCGGCCCTGTCCCCGTGTTACTGGATTTGATTGACAGCAGCAGGAGCCAATGGCTCCCTCTGCCATCAATCTATCCAATGAGGAACCGAGACAGCAGCTGGAGCTGCTGTATGCAGCACCTATGGCTTAGGGGTGGAGAAATGCAACTGTACAGTCCAGGGCATCCAGGTGCATGAGGCCTTACAAACATAACCTGAATGAAAAGGTTTTCTACAGGCAGCACTGTAAACCAATGATTGTTATAGCTTCCTTCCGGCACAGGAGGTTCAGTCCCTGTGCTTTCTGAATGGAGTTTACAGGCTCTGACATTGTATACTGCAGGGAGCTACAAAGAGAAATTAGCAAGAAAATAAAAATAAATCCAATACACAGACAACCTATGATACATACAGACACTTCTTCGCCCTCCAGCAGCTCCTCCACTACAACAGTCTCCCCAGCTTCTCCAAATGCCTTGTCCTAGAGGAATAAGCAGACAAAAGTCAAATTGTAGGAAACAATTTTATACAACATTAAAATAGCAACACCATGAATGTTGAAATACACCACACTGCAATACAGTATATAGGTCCAACAACATAATGGGATAAATAGATTTCATTTGTATAACCAGACACAACATAGCTGATAATCTGTGAGGATCATTATGGAGCATCTAAACACCAATATCAACTGTGGAATTTTCCGAAAGGAAGAGTAATGCCGCGTATTCACGATCGGAATTTCCAACAAACCGGTGTATTTCTCCCCCCCCCCCCCCCAGACAGATTTTCGCTCAAACTTGCCTTGCATACACACGGTCACACAAATGTTGCTCAGAAATTCCGATGGTCAAGAACGCGGAGACGTACAACACTACGATGAGCCGAGAAAAATGAAGTACAATGATTCCGAGCATGCGCAGCACTTGTGCATCGGAATTGGATACACACAATTGGAATTTCCGAAAAGAACTTTTGCCGTCTGAAAAATTGAGAACCTGCTCTCAAACATTTGTTGTCGGAAACTCCGACAGCAAATGTCCGATGGAGCCTATACATGGTCGGAATATCCAACCAAAAGCTCACATTGAACATTTGTTGTCGGAAATTCCGATCTTGTGTACGCGGCATAACCGTTAGCAAAAAAGGGAAGAATGAAAGTATTTTGGGAGAGCGCTCTGTTGCTCGGGACAAAAAATAAATAGAAAGCCCGTTATCCACAAGCACACCATTGCAATACGTTACACCAAGTAATAACAGGTGCTCATGAACATAAGTACATATGCAAGTGAAGTCATTTGCTGAACAGATAATACAACAAGTAATTTACAATAATGTGGGAAATATTTTTGATCAATGAACATTTCCATTTTTTTTCTATGGCAAAGCTAAGGATCCGTTAACCGAGTACCTAGGGTTAACCTGGGTTTGAAAAGTCAACCAAACTGGGTTACAAAGTTGCAGAAGCTCATTGATAAGTTGATTGCGATAAAAGATGGACTTCCAACCATCCATCACCACTACGACTTATGTATACACAAGAATGATTTCAGAGCCATAGCCTCTGCCGAGAAAATGTTTATAAATCAAAAGGTGGGTTCCTACAAAGTATTCTATAAGTTCCATCGCTTTATCAACCCAAAAAAATATTTGTTCCCTCATATGCTGTCTGGAAGAACAATATTATCTAAAACCAAACAAGATCTAAAACCAAACAAGATCTAAAACCAAACAGTCTTCTAAATGTCCCTAAAGCAAACCTATGCCATGGGATAGCAGACAGGAATTACCTTGAATTACTCAAGTTTTCAAAGGCAAAAAACGGCGTTTAAAACGCCCGTTTTTGCCGCAAATCTTGCGGCTTTTGACGCGTTTGCGGCTATCAGCGTTCATAACAAAGACATTGTAGACCCTCCCAAAGTTTTGAAAATTTTGCGTCTGAAAAAAAACGAGCCTAAACCTAACTGCTTTAAAACGCAAAAAAACGTGAATGTGTGCATGGACACATAGGATAACATTAAATGTGTTCAGGGGCAGTTGAAAAAAATGCCCAAATGCCTCTGAACTCGAGTTTACAAGCGTCTTGTGTGCATGGGGCCCTTACACTTTAAATAAATAAAAGACAGCAGACCAGGCCGCGGTTGTTTAATATTGGTTTCAAAATATTGTGATAAATATCAACAAAATATAAATAAATAAGCATTAAAATAAAGCATTAAAGCTAACCTAGCCACTACGGCTCAGGCTGCCAACACAATTACCCAGCTAGCACACTTGTACCAAACTTCACAAAAAGATATTTTTAACAAACATATAATCAAATAAATATGAGCATAGCTAGTCCCCCTTTGCTGTTAAACACCTTTTTTTATTAAAAAGCAAAAGGTGACACTACCACATAAGAAAACAACCGCGACAAGATATATTCTGAAAAGAGGGGGGGGGGTGACAGGGGAAGAACACCACAGCTCCAATGTCTGAGGTGAATGAGCCTGGGCTGAACGAAACCCGCTTTAAATAGCCCAAACGGGCTGAAAACCCACTGGTTCTGACTGGTTTGAACTGACCCTTCCCAGGCTTTCTGTCCAGAAGCCCAGGAAGGGTCTCCCAAAGTACAAAGAGCCCGCCAAAATACCCCAGGAAAGGTCACCTGGGGGACAAATGAGCCAGTTTAAACTGACCTTTCCCGGGCTTTCTATTCAGGCCCAGTAAAGGTCACCCAAAGGCCAAATGTTCTAATTTCCTCAGGGGAGACCTAACACTGTCCCACGTCTCTATCCCATTACCCCCTTCTCCGGTCATTACAAATGGTTATTATAGGTCCAATCCAATGGACCAACCGAATGAAAACCATACATACTCCTCTCTATCACAACATGACACACAGCCAAATTAATGGGGGTAGACAAAAAAATGATACTTCAAAAGACAACCCATTCTGTGGTGAATAAACCCACCAATTCATGCGATGCCTGTCCTGAACAGGGCGCCATTCTTCTGCACAGACAAGTGATGTCTATGTTTATTTTATTTTATTTTTTTAAAGATGACTTTTGCAGGTGCTATTGCGCTAAAAATAGCACCTGCAAACCAACCCCAATAGAGGGCTTTCAAACTGGAGCGGTGCGCTAGCAGGACCGCTCCAAAAGTCCTGCTAGCAGCATATTTGAAGCGGTACGTTCACCACTCATTCCCATTGAAATCAATGGGAAACTGCTGCTATACCTGCAGAGGCGCATTGCCGGCGGTATTAATCCTTTCTCAGCTGCAAGCGGGGGGGGGGGGTCAAAACCACAACGCTAGTGGCCGAATACCGCCGCAATTCCAACAGTACAGCACCCCTAAAAATAGCGGCGCTATACTGCCACCGCACCTCCCGCCCCAGTGTGAAAGGATAATTGTTTTCATCCTTCCAAGTAAGAAAATTCACCATTATGATTACAACAAAGCCCCATTACCCATCAATGCTTGTATTCTTACCGCATTTTGGGTGGAGCACTTGCTTTACATTATTTCGTACCTGCATAATCTCATTAACGGCTTTACAAGCCTCTTCCTTGCTGCTGGCCACAATCACTCCTTTTCCAGCCGCCAGGCCACTTGCCTTGACCACCAGGGCCTGGAAGTCAGCGCTATAGAGACAGACAAAAGCAATAGGGCCACCAGTTAACTCAGCAGCTTTGGATGTATTAACAGGTTGAAATAAAAAGACTTTTGCCAACTATGCAGAATGTCACCATGCCCCTTTGGGTACACCAAGAAATTACCTAGTGATAAAGTCACAAGCTGGTTTAGGGTCAGTGAAAGACTTCCACTTAGCTGTCGGAATGCCATGACGGTCCATAAAATCTTTGGCAAAACTTTTACTGGCTTCCAGCTGAGCAGCCTTTGCTGTGGGACCAAAACATCTCACTCCAGCTACCGTCAAATCATCCACCAGACCTGAAGAAGATATAAAAAAAAAAAAAAAAAAAATTAAAATTTTACATACACTTTTATATAAGTAAATGCGTGCAAAATGTTAAGGTTGCTGAAAAACAAAGTCTTTGCAGCATAAGAAGCATTACCTGCAGCTAAAGGAGCTTCTGGCCCGACAACCACCAAAGATATATTGTTGTTTTTGCAGAACTGTATAACCTGAGCATGATCTCCAACCGGGACATCTGTAGTGACAAAAGAAACCAGATGTTACCATCAGGCATAACCAGGACCAATAACACAATTCCTAAATAATAATTGAGAGAGATGGCGAGATCTCTCTTAAACAATGTGCACAAAAAGAGGATTCAGTATTACTGTATGGTATACTTCAAAGGGGAAAAAGCTCATCGTTGCCAAATTGTAATTCTTTTCACCAAGGGTCACAAGGAAAACCGACTGGGCATGTGAGAGACACATGTCCTCTAAAGGATATGAAAAGCGAACCTAACTGCATTAGGGCTAAAAACACTCATTCAATCCTGCCAGCCAGGAAGCATTGCTTGAAATTGAGAATCTGCTGGCATTATCTATAAAAAGAGGGGGGGGGGGGGGGGGGGGGGGAGACTCTCACTCAATTTCCAATGTGAGGAGACGGAAGTAATAATTCCGTATGTATTTATGTAGGGCTTTTTTTCCTCAAACAGTAGGTGCTGGAACTCAACCACGACGCCCCAAACCCCCCCCCCCCCAACACACACACCCACCCCCTCCAAATCACATCAAATAGTGGGTGTGGTCAAATTTCACGAACAGTAAGAGTGTCTTAAGCCTCGTACACACGACCAAGTTTCTCGGCAAAAACCAGCAAGAAACTTGCTGGGAGATATTTTTTTGCCGAGGAAACCGGTCGTGTGTACATTTTCGTTGAGGAAACTGTCGAGAAACTCGACGAGCCAAAAAGAGAGCAAGTTCTCTATTTCCTCGACGGGAATGGAGAAACTTGCCTTGTCGAGTTCCTCGACAGCCTAACAAGGAACTCAACGAGGAAAGCGATGTGTTTCACCCGTCGAGTTCCTCGGTCGTGTGTACGAGGCTTTAAAAGGGCATTAAGAACCAGGATTGCATTGCATACAGAGTGTAGAGTTCAGGGATGTTACACACAGAGTGCAGAGCTGTCACTTGTAAACACAGAAACCGGACTTATGTGTTTACAAGTGATTGTGGTAAGCAGCCCCCCACAAGGGTCTGAGCCAGAGGTGGTGGAACTGAGTTTCACCAAGTTCCCCCTGAAAAAAAGCTATGTATGTATGTATGTATGTATGTATGTATGTATGTATGTATGTATGTATGTATGTATGTATGTATGTATGTATGTATATATGTATATATATATATATATATATATATATATATATATTTTTTTTTTTTTTTTTATTAAAACACAAACACACACAAACCATCCTGCAATTGCATGAACAGTGGACATATATTTTGGAAACTCATCCCCTAGTATCCCCCATTACATACATACACGCGGGTGTTCCTCCTCAATAGATCTAATAGTATACCATAGAAACTCATTCAATTTGCCTGACCACCCAGTTTCCTCCTGCCCAAGGTCCATCTAGAGACACTCTTCTACATATACTTTGGAGGTGCTAAAAAATTGCATAACAAGTAGTCCCCGGGTTACAAACAAGGTTGAAGTTGGAACAGGTACATACATTTATTGGCTGGAGTTCTACTTACAATTTTTTTTTTTTTTTTTTTTTTTTTAAAAGGGTTGTAAAAGGAAAACATTTTTTTCCCTAAATGGCTTCCTTTACCTCAGTGCAGTCCTCCTTCACTTACCTCATCCATTTTGCTTTTAAAATTTCCTTATTTCTTCTGAGAAATCCTCACTTCCTCTTGAGGGGGGAAAGCAGGAGTGTCAGGACGCCCACTAACACACAGCTCCTTTCTCTGCTAAGTAGAGAGTGTCCTGACTTGCCTGCTCGCCCCCTCAAGAGGCTTTCTCCACACCAGGGAGAAAGCCTCACATTACTGTGTGGAGTTACAGACAGAAGAACAGGAAGTGAGGATTTCTCAGAAGAAATAAGGACATTTAAAAGCAAAATGGAAGGATGAGGTTAGTGAAGGAGAACTGTGAAGGAGGACTACACTAAAGGTAAAAAGAAGATTTCCTTTACAACCCCTCTAAGAACTCCAGCCAATAAAAAAAAAAAAAAAAAAAAAAAAAAACTTATTCAGGTAGTACCCCTGTAACCAGGGCCGATCCGAGACTAACAATTGTTTTGCTGTCTGTGCCCCCATCCAGAAGAATTCCCCTCACTTTCTGTCGCAATGACAATTCGATTCTGAAAATTTAGGGTTATTGTGGAAACCAGGATTGGTGATAAAGCTTCAGTGAGGCATCTCCCCTCCACCCCCAATGATAACTCTTATGCCCCGTACACACCATCACTTTATGTGATGAAAAAAAACTAAATATTCTGTGAAGTAAAAAATGACGTTTTTGAAACTTCAATTTTCAAAGACGAAGTTGCCTACACACCATCGTTTTTCTCACAATGTTCTAGCAAAGCGAGGTTACATTCCACCACGTTTTTCCATTGAAGCTTGCTTCATAAGTAGCTTCTGGGCATGCGCGGGTGAAAAAACGTCGTTTTAAACGACGTTTTTGCTACACACGGTCAATTTCTGTGAAGTAAAAGTTGACGTTTTGAAAAACGACACATAAAATTGAAGCATGCTTCAATTTTTTTTGGTCGTTTTTTAGAAGACATAAAATGACGTTTTCCCCCACACATGGTCAATTAAAGTGACGTTTTTAAAAACGTCATTTTTTTTCCATCACATAAAGTGATGGTGTGTACGCGGCATTACAGAAGTGAATTTCCATCACTTTCTGATGTCTCCCTCCATTGTAAGTATGAGTTGTATGGAAGTCGGCAGTTTGCAACGCTTTGTCTGGGGAATTGGATACTGGTGGTCTTGTAGTACCCTACACCTTTTCTCAAGTACTCAAGGTATTCTGAGCCACTAGTATATTTGATTGAAATTCATTTAGACACTGCTTTGACAGGAGAACTCTGTAAAGTGTGAAATTAAGCTTGGATTTTGCATCATGAGCCCTTGGGTCACAAAAGTTGCACAGAAACGCTTGTTTTATGGACACCATATAGGAGTTGACAAGCATGTACAGGGGGGTCCCCTAGTTACAAACATCCAACTTACAAACGGAAGGGGACAACAGGAAATCTACCCCTAGGAAGGGAAATACTCTCCTGTAAGAGTTATTTTGGGAAATAGGGTGTCTTTTCTCCACTGAAGCTTTATCACCAAGGCTTGTTTCCACAACAACCCAACATTTTCTAAATCCGATTGTCACCGGGACAGAAAGTGAGGTAAAATCTTCTGAACAGGGGCACAGACAGCAAAACAAAAAATGTTACAGGGGTGTTAGCCCTTCTCTACGATATCCAAAAAGCTTAAAAAAAATAAAAATAAAGTTTTTTGGGCTAGAGCTACACTTAAAGCGGGGGTTCACCCTAAAAACAAATTCTAACATTGTATGGAGCCGACCTATGAGACGGACAGTATGCTGTTTTTTTTTTTCCCTTGCGTACATACCATTTTAGGGCCATTTTCACCCCCGGCTTCCCCGCGGGAGTGGGCGTTCCTAATCACAGGTTGTGATTGACGTGCTTCCGACCGGCGCATACTGCGCGTCACGAGTTGCCGAAAGAAGCCGAACGTCGGTGCGTCTCTATACGGAGCCTGCGCACCGACGTTCGGCTTCTTTCGGCAACTCGTTACGCGCAGTATGCGCCGGTCGGAAGCACGTCAATCACAGCCTGTGATTAGGAACGCCAACTCCCGCTGGTGAAAATGGCCCTAAAATGGTATGTACGCAAGAAAAAATAAATAAATAAAAAAAAAATAAAAAAAAAAACACAACAACAGCATACTGTCGGTCTCATAGGTCGGCTCCATGCAATGTTAGAATTTTTTTTAGGGTGAACCCCCGCTTTAAGTGTACCTGCTCTGACTTACGAACAGATTCAATTTAACAAACCTACAGACCCCCATCTTGTTTGTAACCCAGGGACCCCCTGTATTTGGTCAAATCGTTCTTTTCCGTTTTTTGTAAAAGAAACCCACCGCTGGGGATCCTGAGGGAGGGTGTGGGTGGGGGAAGTTGGTCTACCAACTGAATAATAAAAAAAATAAAAAAAAGTAGCTACTTTGGAGGAAAATTACCCTTTAGGTGCCTGCAAAACGTAGTTTTAAGCGAACGAATCGGGCATGTGGCTAGAACTCACTGTGTGACAAGACGACCTACAAGAAACATACTGTGGGGTTAATTTACTAAAACTGGAGCGTGCAAAAATCTGGTACAGCTCTGCAGAAACCAATCGGCTTTCAGGTTTGTTTTTCAAGCCTAATTGAACAAGCTGAAGTTAAAAGCGGATTGGCTACCATACACAGCTCCACCAGATTTTGCACACCGAGTAGGACATCACCAAATGTCACTTTATATATGCTGAGACAAGCAGTGTCAGATGTCTTATGCCGCGTACACAATCATTTTTCGGGTTGTGTAAAAAAAAAAAAAAAAAAAAAAAAAAGTCTTTCAGGCTGTAGAAAAAACAAAGTTTTTTTCAACTTCATCATTAAAAACGGCCTTGCCTACACACGATCGTTTAAAAAAAAAAAATGCTTTAGCAAAGCGCGGTGACGTACAACGGCACTATAAAGGGGAAGTTCCATGCGGATGACGCCACCCGCTTTAGCCGATTTTGTGTTAGTAAAAGACGATTCGCACTTTTCTGTCTGTTACAGCGTAATGAATGTGCTTACTCCATTACGAACACTAGTTTTACCAGAATGAGCGCTCCGGTCTCATAACTTGCTTCTGAGCATGCGCAGGTTTTTCACAACCCGAAAAACGTCAACGTTAAAAAAAAATAGAGCATGTTCGAAATGATTTTTTGGCCGTTTTTCAGAACCCAAAAAAAAATGCTCTGAAGCCCACACACAAACACCCAAAAAATGATCGTGTGTACGTGGCATTAGATCTCACACTGTAGAGATCTAGCCATGAGGCTGTAGGTATGGGAAGCACACACATGGACGTATTTAGGACATTTTTAGGCCTCTTGCACATAATCCTACTGTTTGAGCATCTGGTTTTTCAGACGTTTCTTTCTAGGTATTTTCACGCAAACTTATTCTTGCCTTCTTCTTCATTACGAAAAAGATAATTTGCTCACATTATTGCGTATTTGTGCACAAGGTGAAAATTACCGACCAAAAATGCAGATTTCTTCATTTTATTCTTTACTGAAGAATGCATAGCACTTCTATGCCCCTGTTGAAGGCTTACTAAGCCGAAACGCGTCGGGTACTGCTATTGAGCACCCCACATTGCCATTTTTTGTACGTGATCACTTTTATCCTTGTCATATTTTACCTATGACTTTTATAAATAAACCTTTTTTGGTTTTAATTGACCTGCACTATTGGAGTTCTTTTCCATTTCATATCATCCACTCCATGGTTTCCTGAGAGCTTTAGCAACATCCTGTCCTGCACCTCCTGACTGATGGTCTAAGGATTGTATTCAAAGCTCGTGGTATTGATCCAACACACCATTCAAGCTCTGCTGGTTCCTGCTGTCCATGTCAATTTGGAGTTCCAGTCTCGCTTATGGTCCCATTCCGGTTTGAGTGGTCCCGGTTTCCAAAGACCACTATGTCTGGCTGACTCTTTGCTGTATAGTATTAGAGTCCAACCCATCCGGTAAGCGTATTTCATCCATTACCTACCTTGATGTGATTGTGATCCTCAGAGTGCTACAGACAACTTGTACACCTGTTGTATCCCAATCAACGGATAGCAGCTCACCTGTTTTCCCTGCACCCATCACTCAATTGATGTCTTTTCAACTTTGAGATATAGACTTTTTTCTTTGCATCAAGCACTGTTTGAGCTACACATATATATATATATATATAAAATGTTAGTGGTTCATGTATATGCACTCTTATACGAATATTGTCACCTCACATGGTACCACATATTCTGGAGTTTTTAGCGCTACATTTTTTGTTTACTATTAATGCATAGCACTTGTTTATGCTCCTGTGTGCCGCATAGGCACGTTACAATTAATGGGCTGTATTTTAGCTTGGGGGGGACGGACGCACCCTACTGAGCTTTTTCAAGCTGCAGTGTGCAAGAGGCCTTACAACAGCACCTAGGCAGGTTCACTTTAAAGGAGATCATATGGACCCCTCCCCCCTCCATAAGTTCCACGTAAAGAGTAGTGCCTATATACATTATCTAGGTTCTAGAACTACCTGCCCACCTCAGGTGTGCTAGATATCAGGATAATCTGATTGCTTAATACTTTTAGAATATGTGATGCTTACAGGCCCCGCCCCCCCCCCCCATGCCTCCCCGTTTACTTACCTGATCCCTTGAAAGTCCTGCTTTGTAAATGCACTGGCTTCTCGGTTCTTCTTGACTCTTCATTGGATAGATTCATGGCAGCACAGCCATTGGCTCGTGCTGCTGTCAATCAACTCCAATGACACAAGAGCCGGGCCGAGTCCTGTAGTTGGCGGCTATGGACGCCGAATACAGGACTCAGGAGCGTGTCCGCAAGGTAACCCCCTTGGGAGAGCGCTTCCCAAAGGGGGTTATCAGAAGCGGGGAGGAGCTAAGACAGCTGTCGAGGGACCCCAGAAGACGACGATCAGGGCCACTCTGTGCAAAACTAGCTGCACAGTGGGAGGAAACTATGACATACATACAATATATATATTAAAAATAAAGGAGGGGTGGATAGGAAGAAGAAGAGCTTTCAAGTCACGATCAGCACTCCGTACTAGGCATGATTCTTACCAGAATTTGTGATCTTCCCATTGGTAGCAGTACCCGCATTTCCTGGTGCCACAAGGACTTGTTTCACATGGGTAGACTGTGCCAGCTTCCAGGCTATGGCATGCTCTCTACCACCACTGCCAATCACCAGAACCACTTCTGCCATCTCTGTAAAGTTAAAAACAGGTTAGTGAGATCCAGACTCTAGGCAGGCTAGGTTTTCCGAATCCAAGTACAGTGCATCCGGAAAGTATTCACAGCACTTCACTTTTCCCACATTTTGTTAGGTTACGGCCTTAATCCAAAATGGATTAGGTTCATTATTTTTCCCCCCTCAAAACTCTACAAACAATACTCCTCAATAACATGAAAGAAGTGCGTTTGAAATCTTTGCAAAATGATATATTAATACTACATACAGGCTTTGCTCGATATGTTGTTGAAGCACCTTTGCACCAATTACAGCCTCAAGTCTTTTTGGAGTATGATGCTACAAGCTTGCCATTTGACTTACTATTACTACTAGCAATATCATGACCTAGAGATATGTGACCAACTACAACCGGCTATACCTCCATCTGAATAAAAGAAGACACTAAACCAATTACAGAGCAAGTCCAAGTGAATGTATCCCAGGGTGGATTTGATTCAAATCAAGTCGATTTAAAAATCACTAGTAAAAAGGCTTGATTTAAATCATAATTTTTAAAAAACAACCGTCATCTCTGTCCTACAGCGGCTCCTCCTCTGACCTGCTGTTGACTCACCGACAGTCCCATTCACTTTAATGGGATGGCTGGCGATTCGGCAGCAATGTGAGGGACATGGCGGCGGCAGCAGATGAGTGGATGCCCGCCAACAAGCACTGCCATGATGGATCTGAAATGACAAGTGCTCTTTAAATGTAAGGACTCATTCCTGCTGGTAGTAAGAATCTTTAAAATATTTGCAAACACAACAAAAATGAAGGTTTCCCATTTAGAATATTAAGCTGTCAGGTTAGTAAAACTGTATGATTGAATCGGTTTCCGATTATTACTGTTTGTAGGTTACATAGATTTTCAAAACAATGAGATAAAAAAAGAAACATTACTGAAGGTTTATCTCATGGTTACTGTGAAATTGTGTGAATGCATCAATGCAGAGCATGTTATCTCAGCTTGACACCCCCCCCCCCCCACACACAGAGAAAGCTTTCTTTTGGTGGTATTTGATCACCTCTGCTTTTTTTTCTTTTTTGCACAAAAAAATTTATATATATATATATATATATATATATATATATATTATACATACACACACACACACACACACACACACACACACATACACACACACACACACTATTTATTACTTTTTGCAATAATAAAATATCCGTTCCCCCCCCCCGTTTTAGGTCGATATGTATTCTACATATTCTGGGTAAAAAAAAAAAAAATAAGCGTATATTGATTGGTTTGCACTAGGGCTGAGCTCTGATGAAGAGGCCCCTGTTGCCTTGAAACGCGTCAGCCGGCAGTGACACGCCTCTTTCTCCCCTATCCGGGAGTGTGGCTCAAGGGGTATTCATCATATCGTTGTTGACAAGCCTTTTATACCATTTCTTTTGTGAGTAGTTTTATTTTATCATATCTATTTAAAGCGGTGGTTCACCCTGTTTAATAACATCCTCTCTATGCAACTGCGCTGAAAATACAATGCTTCTTACCTGTTTCCAGGTTGTATTTACGACCTGTCAATCAAAATCCCCCACGGGGAATGGGCGTGTAAGTTAGTGCGGGCTTAAAGGTAAGAGCTGGGGATTAGACCAAAAAATAAAAATAAAAAATAAAAAGATATCCCGCGGAACCACCGCTTTAATAAATTGTCAACGGTAATACACTAGGCTGGTGCGCCTTTCTTTTTCCTCTTTTTGTTCTCCGCTAGGATGCTCCCCGTCCCTGAAGGGCAGCAAGGCCACGGTTACCAGTTTTGACATTTGTGGAAATTTCCATGCGGAATATTGACCAACTGTTGGACAATCCACCCGAGCGCAGGAGTTTGTATCTTTTGTCCTGCACTAGGGCCGAAACCACTAATCAATTATGAAATTAAATCGATTAATCGGGCAGCAACATAATGGGGTAAAAAAAAAAAAAAAAAAAAAAGCCCCTTACAGTAGCGATTATTTGCTCTTTTTGTACTATTTTAGTTTTTTTAACCCCCATAATGTTACTAAATATCTCAGGCCGGGGGTTACTCCTCTGTTTTTTGCAGAAACACACTACAGTTCATTTACATGTTTTCCTATGGGACACGTTCACAGCCATAATTTTTTTCAGCTGCTGCGTATTTGGAAAGGGCAAGGACTTTTTAACGCGAAACGGTGCTATTTTGTTTTTTTTTATTGTTCAATATACTTCAATAGAGAAGCTGCAGAAAAGCATGTAATGTGTTTTTGTGGCAATTTGTGTTTTGTAATCTGCCCAACAACAAATTGGCCCCCCCTTTTTTTTTAAAGGCCATTATCCAATTAATCGAAACAATAAATCGGCCAACTAATCGATTATGAAAATAATCGTTAGTTGCAGCCCTGTTTGCACAAAAGTTATAGCGTCTACAAAACAGGGGATAGATTTGTAATTTAAAAAAAAAAATTAACTACCAACGGCAGCAAGCTGCGATTTTTATCGTGACTGACATTGCGGCAGACATATCCGATGCTATTTTGGGACCATTTACATTTATAAAGCGTTCAGTGCTATCAAAATAAAAAAAACGCACGATTACTGTACTGTACTGTACAACTGGCAGGGAAGGGGTTAACACTATGGGGCAATCAAGGGGTTAAATGTGTGTCCTTGGGAGTGATTCTAACTGGGGGGGGGGTTCGGGGGAACTGATGAGGGGGGAGGAGACCGATCGTTGTTTCTATATACAAGTAACATACAATCAGTTCTCCTCTCCCCGGACAGGACGTAGATCTGTGTTTACACACAGATCCTTGTCCCCGCTCTGTGATGGGCAATCATGGGTGCCCGGCGGACACGTGCTCTCTCTACAATGCTGAGGACGTCTTCCCGCAGGGACGAAGGGTTGCTGCGGCCGTCATGACAATTCGGCGGTAGGCAATGGTCAAATGGAAAACCCTTTTTAGATGGATTTTTATCAAATTCATTTTATTAAAATGCTTTTGGAGTAAAATCTAATAAAAAAATGATTATATATATATATATATATATATATATATATATATATATATATATATATATATATATATATATATATATATATATATACACATATATACACACACATACATACATACATACATACATACATACACACACACACACACACACACACACACACACATATACATACATACACACACACACATACATACATACATACATACATACAGTTGTATTCAAAATTATTCAACCCCCACTGAAATTTATTGTTTTGCCCAGTTTGACATTGATTTTGATCATTCTGTCATCCTGCTTACAATTAAATCAAAGAGGCACGTGTAGGTCAGACAAATATAACATTTATAATGAAATGACCACAAATGTATTTTCTGTGCTCACATCATTATCAGTTTTATTCAACCCCCAATTGACATTCAATCTTAGTACTTAGTACAACATTCTTTTACAGTTATAACAGCTTTTAAACTTGAAGCATAGCTTGACACAAGTGTCTTGCAGCGATCTACGGGTATCTTCGCCCATTCGTCGTGGGCAAAAGCCTCCAGTTCAGTCACATTCTTAGGCTTGCGCACTGCAACCGCTTTCTTTAAGTCCCACCAGAGGTTCTCAATCGGATTTAAGTCTGGTGACTAAACATCCTTTTACAGTTATAACAGCTTTTAAACTTGAAGCATAGCTTGACACAAGTGTCTTGCAGCGATCTACGGGTATCTTCGCCCATTCGTCGTGGGCAAAAGCCTCCAGTTCAGTCACATTCTTAGGCTTGCGCACTGCAACCGCTTTCTTTAAGTCCCACCAGAGGTTCTCAATCGGATTTAAGTCTGGTGACTGCGATGGCCACTCCAAAATGTTCCAGCCTTTAATCTGCAACCATGCTCTAGTGGACTTGGAGGTATCCTTGGGATCATTGTCCTGTTGAAAGGTCCAACGTCTCCCAAGCCTCAGGTTTGTGACGGACTGCATCATATTGTCATCCAATATCTCCTGGTACTGAAGAGAATTCATGGTACCTTGCACACGCTGAAGCTTCCCTGTACCTGCAGAAGCAAAACAGCCCCAAAGCATGATTGACCCCCCACCATGCTTCACAGTAGGCAAGGTGTTCTTTTCATCATAGGCCTTGTTCTTCCTCCTCCAAACATAGCGTTGATCCATGGGCCCAAACAGTTCTAATTTTGTTTCATCAGTCCACAGAACACAATCCCAAAACTTCTGTGTTTTGTCCACATGATTTTTGCATACTGCAGTCGACTCTTCTTATTCTTTGGAGACAGCAAGGGGGTGCGCCTGGGAGTTCTGGCATGGAGGCCTTCATTACACAGTGTGCGCCGTATTGTCTGAGCAGAAACTTCAGTACCCACATCGGACAAATCTTTTCTCAGTTCCTCAGCAGTCACAAGGGGACTTTTCTCCACTGTATGCTTCAGGTAGCGCTCAGCAGTGGAAGTCAGCATCTTCTTTCTGCCACGACCAGGTAGCGTTTCAACAGTGCCCTTTGCCTTGAATTTGCGAAAGATGCTTCCTATGGTGTCTCTTGGTAGGTTTAACATCTTTGCAATCTTCTTATAGCCATTGCCCTTCCTGTGAAGAGTAATCGCCTCTTCTCTTGTCTTCACCATGTTTGTAACCACACCAGTAAATGTCTAGAAGGAGCCGAGTATCACAGTCATTTTAAAGCTGCCTGATTGGCGCTTATTAGGCTTTATTGCTGCTCCCTGACATCCAAATGTGTTTTCAATACCTGATTGAAAACACTTCAATGAACCTCTGTTCTTCAGAGTGGTAGTCTTTAAGGGGTTGAATAATTGTGTAAATGAAGAATTCACAAAAGAAACATTTACTACTGTATTACAAAACCAATTGATGTCATTTTAGTTGCATATGGTTCTTTAAGAAGTCCTTGTAGGATTTCATTCTGAATACAATTACAAATGTACACTAAATTCCCTAAAACCCTTTACAGCATTGGGGGCAGGGCTCAAGTCCTGCGGGAATGCGTGGGGACGGAGTTCCTGCACTTTTTTCACAGCAGAAACGCAGTTCCCTTTTCAGGACTAGAGCAGCCGAGCTGCCCGAGCCAATCCTTCACTAAGAGGCGATGCCCAGCTCGAGTCACTGTCAGGGGCAGGCGAACCTTAGTAATCCTTTATGTTACTGGCCGCTTCCTGTATATGGATTCATCAGGTAGTGTGCGGGTATTCCGTCACTTCCTCGATGCCGCAATGTCTCCTGGGAACTTTTGTCATTGTTCCAAAGAGACATTGCGGAGGTCTGCCGCGGGATTTAGAAAGAACGTGCTTCTTTGTAAATCCCGCGATAACTCGCGGCTGACCTCCGCAATGTCTCCTAGGAACAATGACAAAAGCTCCCAGGAGACATTGCGGCATCGAGGAAGTGACGGAATACCCGTACACTACCCGATTATTCCATATACAGGAAGCGGCCAGTAACAAAGGATTACTAAAGGTACAGTGGATCGAAAAAAAGAAACATGCGGTTTAGTAATTATGCATATGAGCTATAATTTTTTATTTTTTTTGGTGGGGGGAGTGGATCTTGGGTTGGAGTTCCCACACTTTTTTCCCCAGGACTTGACCCCTGATTGGGGGGTTGAATAATTTTGAACACAACTATATATATATATTTTTTTTTTTTTTTTTTAAATCATTTATTTATAATCACCCCGATGTAACCTACTACTATTATAGGACTTGGTTAAAACTGAAGGAAGGAAGTTGCCCCTTTTCCCAGAGTTAGGACATGAGAGATCCTTGTACCAAAAGTTCAGAATTCCACACACTTACCACAAGGGCATCTCAGTCTTACCACAGAACCTTCTATTTACTTTAGATTGTGGGAAATATCACAGTAGAAGTCAGACTCCCTCCCTTGTCTGCATGTCGTTGAGATAACAGCCAGGAAGGGGGTGACTGCTCCTGGAAAAGTCTACCTACAACCAAAAACAGTCAACAGCAGACTTTGTACTACTCTGCCCATCGCAGCAGAAAACAACTCCCATTCTCTCCCCCTGAAAACGTATTGATTTAGGACTACATTCTCTGCTGTGTTCCCATGCAAATAGCAGCAGTTTTGTTCAAACAAAACACATTCCTCTGCCAATCTTTATGCCAGGCCTGCAGTATCTTCTACTGGCACAAAGTGTATTTAGACTCTGATCCCAGAGATGACAACGCATGGATTCCCGTAGAACAACATTTTCGGTAATGCTTTGCTGCAGAGCGTGCATGGCCTAGCTTTTCATCCCCAATATTGGAGAGCTGCGCCGTCCTACGAATGCAATTGTGAAATTCTTACTGTTATGAACTTTTCCAGCTGATCTTCAAGTTTACCTGGTTTAACCACTTCAGCCCCGGAAGGTTTTACCCCTTTCACGACCAGGCCATTTTTTGTGATACAGCACTGCGTTAATTTAAATGAAAATTGCACGGTCGTGCGATGCTGTACCCAAATAAAATTGATGTCCTTTATAAAAAGGTCTTCATCAATTTAGGCCAATATGGGTCCTAATAAATTTTTGGAGAAAAAATAAAAAAATCCCAATAAGCGTATATTGATTGTTCAAACCAAACAAAAAAGTACTTATCGCCTTTTTTTTTTAAACACACGCATAATGGTGGCGATCATCAATTTATAGCAGGACTGGGACATTGCGGCAGACAAATCGGATACTGACACTTTTGGAACCCAGTGACATTATTACAGTGATCAGTGCTAGAAATATACACTGTACTGACAGTGGCATGCAAGGGGTTAACACCAGGGGTGATGAAAGGGTTAAGCATGTCCCCAGGAGGTGCGATTAAAAAATGTTTTAATAAAAAATAAATTCACATCAAGTTGTTTTTTTTTTTGGATGGACACCGCGGCGGTCCTGAGGAGCTGCAGGCAGGATTTTTTAGGCGAGGCCGCGACTTCGCCTAAAAATTCCTGCCCGCAGCTCCTCAGGACCAGCACAGTGTTAAAAAAAAAATCGATTTGCTGAAAATCTGAAATCGATTAGACCTTGCAACTCAATTTGAATCGATTTTTTTCCCCCCCAACCCTAGTTGAAGTGGTTAAGACAGTGCTTCTGAGGGCACCAGTATCCACAAAATGGTTGTTAAAAACCTTGGAGCTGCGTGCAACTGAATTCACTATAGAAGTGGATGCAGATGCTGCACAGGACACAGCCACGACATGTGCAGGAGCACAGATCTGAATGCAAACAGTTCGAGTTCAAATCCATGCACTGGCTCCTGCATGCGTTTTATATTTTGACATGTTACAACCAAAAACTTAAATTTTATGTGATAGACCAGGGGGTCTCCAAACTGCGGCCCTTCGCTTGCCTTTATCCGGCCCTTGGGTCACTATTCCATGCACTGACACCAACAATGAGGAATCATTCTTGTTGCTGAAACCACCAATGGGGCACTATTCATCCAACTGACACCATCAAAAGGGTACAATTCCTTCTATAGGCACCAACAATGGAGCACTAGTCCTCCCACTGACACCAATGATATGGTATTGTATACTCCCACTGGCCCTAGTCCGGCCCTCCTAAAGTCTGAAGGACAGTAAACTGGCCCTTTGTTTAGAAAGTTTGGAGACCCCTGTGATAAACCAACACAAAGGGGCACATACAATTGTGAAGTGGAAGGAAAACGATAAATGGTTTCAAAATTGATTACAAATATCTGAAAAGTGTGGCATGCATTTGTATCCAGCCTCCTTTACTCCGATTGCCCCCCAACTAAAAATCTAAGGATGAGCTCAGGAGTGTTCGCAACCGCACGTGCAGAGCCCGCCAGGAAGCCGGCACTGCGAAGCGCTTTATCACAAGCAGTGAAACATTTCCCCGATCTCTGCAACCAACTGCAAACCAGCCAAGACATGGCCGTCCACCTAAACTGACAGGCCGGGCAAGGAGAGCATTAATCAGAGAAGCAGCCAAGAGGCCCGTGGAAACTCTGGAGGAGCTGCAGAGACCCACAGCTCAGGTGGGAATGAATGAGTAACTTGTATAGCTCTACACATGCAAAAGAAAAATCGCCTCAAGGCGCTTTTGCAGCCAGTGGCCGCCTGTCTCTTCAGAAGAGATGGGTCTTAAGCTTCTTCCTGAAGGCCAGATGGTTTTCTTCCAAGCGGAATCTATCCACAGGACAACTATTAGTCCTGCACTCCACAAATCTGGCCTTTATGGAAGAGTGGCAAGAAGAAAGCCATTGTTGAAGAAAGCCATAAGAAGTCCCGTTTGCAATTTGTGAGAAGCCATGTGGGGGACACAGAAAACATGTGGAAGAAGGTGTTCTGGTCAGATGAGACCAAAATTTAACTTTTTGGCCTAAAAGCAAAACGCTATGTGTGGTGGAAAACTAACACTGCACATCACTCGGAAAACACCATCCCCACTGTGAAACATGATGGTGGCAGCATCATGTTGTGGAGATGCTTTTCATCAGCAGGGACAGGGAAGCTGGTCAGAGTTGATGGGAAGATGAATGGAGCCAAATACAGGGAATCTTAGAAGGAAACCTGTTCGAGTCTGCAAAAGACTTGAGACTGAGGTGGAGGTTCACCTTCCAGCAGGACAACGACCCTAAACATACAGCCAGAGCTACAATGGAATGGTTTAGATCAAAGCATATTCATGTGTTAGAATGGCCCAGACAAAGTCCAGACTTAAAGCCAATTGAGAATCTGTGGCAAGACTTGAAAATTGCTGATCACAGACGCTCTCCATCCAATCTGACAGAGCTTGAGATATTTTACAAAGAAGAATGGGCAAAAATGTCCCTCTAGATGTGCAAAGCTGGTAGAGACATCCCCAAAAAGAATTGCAGCTGTAATTGCAGGGAAAGGAGGTTCTACAAAGTATTGACTCCGGGGGGTGCCATACAAAATGTACCCCCCCACACTTCACATATTATTAATAAAGAAAAACATTTATCATTTTCCTTCCACTTTACAATTATGTGCCACTTTGTGTTGGTCTATCACATAAAATGCATTTAAGTTTTTGGTTGCAACATGACAAAATGTGGACAAATTTTGCGTCATAATATTTTATTAAGGAAATTTGTAATTTCCGAAAGTAGGAATACAGAGTAGAGCTGCACGATTTAAAAAAACAACAAAAAAAAAAACAACACACGGTCCCCCCCCCCCCCCTCCCAAGTTCTATTACAAAATCATGGATAACTAGAAACAAAGTAACTTTTCATTTTTAGAGCAAAGGAATGAAGGAACTTCAGCCTGTAAATATGGAAAGTTTAACCACTTAAAGACTGAACCTTTGTTCAGACACTTGCTTCTTCTGTATTTGCGCAGCGGTCTTTCAAAACGCAAATTTGTACTAAAATGTTATATAGTGAATATAAACATTTTATCCAAGAGGCCGGAAGGCACCCATTTTTAGAAAATAAAAATTTGAAATTTTTCAAGGGGTATGAATACTTTTTTTTTCACCCCCAAGGCACTGTACGCATTGCCATGCAGCTTCTACAGTATCTCACAAAAGCGAGTACACCCCTCATTTTTTGTAAATGTATTATCTTTTCATGTGACAACACTGAAGAACTGACACTTTGCTACAATGTTGTGTAGTGAGTGTACAGCTTGTATAACAGTGTACATTTTCTGTCCCCTCAAAATAACTCACACAGCTAATAATGTTTAACCACTTGACCACCAGGCCTATTCTGGCACTTCTCTCCTTCATGTGAAAATCACAATTTTTTTGCTAGAAAATTAATCAGAACCCCCAAACATTATATATTTTTTTTTAGCAGACATCCTAGGGAATAAAATGGCAGTCATTGCAATACTTTTTGTCACACTGTATTTGCGCAGCGGTCTTACAAGCGCACTTTTTTTGGATAAAAATCACTTTTTTGAATTAAAAAATAAGACAATACATTTTGCCCAATTTTTTTATATATTGTGAAAGATAATGTTACGCCGAGTAAAATGATACCCAACATGTCACGCTTAAAAATTGCGCCCGCTCGTGGCATGGCGTCAAACTTTTACCCTTAAAAATCTCGATAGGCGACGTTTAAAAAATTCTACAGGTTGCATTTTTTGAGTTGCAGAGTAGGTCTAGGGCTAGAATTATTGCTCTCACTCTAACGATCGCGGCGATACCTCACTTGTGTGGTTTGAATACCGTTTTCATATGCGGGCGCTACTCGCGTATGCGTTTGCTTCTGCGCGCGAGCTCGTCGGGATGGGGCGCTTTAAAAAATTTTTTTTGGGTTTTCTTATTTATTTTTATTTAGTTTTATAATTTTTTACACTGAAATAAAAAATAAAAAAAATTGATCACTTTTATTCCTATTACAAGGAATGTAAACATCCCTTGTAATAGAAAAAAGCATGACAGGTCCTCTTAAATATGAGATCTGGGGTCAAAAAGACCTCAGATCTCATAATTAGACTTAAATGCAAAAAAAAAAAAAAAAGTCATTTTTTCAAATGACAAAAAAAAAAAAATGTTTCTTTAAGAGGCTGGGCGGGACTGACGTTTTGACGTCACTTCCGCCCAGCAGAGCTATGGGGACGGTCGAAGGAGATTTCTCCTTCAGTCCCGTCCCCGCTCAGCTGCCGGACACATCCGATCCCCTCCGCCGCTACCGACGGCTCCGGTAAGCGGCGGAGGGCGCGGGAGAGCGGCGGGAAGGGGGGGGGCCCTCAGCCGCCACCGATAACGGCGAATCCGCCGCGGAGACCGCCGTTATCGTGTACACCACCGCCCCCTGAAAAGATGAATATCTCGGTTGTGGCAGCAGCTGCTGCCGTTATCGAGATATTCAACTTTAAAAACAGGACGTCTTTTTGACATGGGGCGGTGGTCAAGTGGTTAAACCGCTGGCAACAAAAGTGAGTGCACCTCTAAGTGAAAATGTCAAATTGGGCCCCCAATTAGCCATTTTCCCTCCCCGGTTGATGTGTTGGTGTCATCGCTCTCACTCCCTCATACTAGTCACTGGAAGTTCAACATGGCACCTCATGGCAAAGAACTCTAAGGATCCGGAAAAAAAAAAAAGAATTGTTGCTCTACATAAAGATGGCCTAGGCTATAAGAAGATTGCCAATCCCCCCCGAGACTGAGCTGCAGCACGGTGGCCAAGACCATACAGCGGTTTAACAGGACAGGTTCCACTCAGAACAGGCCTCGCCATGGTCGACCAAAGAAGTTGAGTGCTCATGCTCAGCATCATATCCAGAGGTTGTCTTTGGGAAATGGACGTATGAGTGCTGCCAGCATTGCTGCAGAGGTTGAAGTTAGGGCCGATCCGCCCTATAGGCCCACTATGCAAGCCGCTTAGGGCCCCGCAAAGCTGCAAAGGGCCCCCCTGATGAGAAGTCATGTTTTTCCCCTCGCCCCGCTTCTCAACTCGCTGGCTGCATGGGAGAAGAGGTAAAAAGTCGGCACCCCCCCCCACTTCTCACTTTAACGTAAGATGTCATTTCCGACTGCAGAACACCCCCTCCCCCCACTTCTCAACTTTAATCGACGTGTCACTGTCGGCACGGCAGCGCCGCCCCCCCCGCAACATGTCATTTTCAGCAGCCCCCCCCCCCCCCACTTCTCAACTTTAATGTGATATGTCATTTTGCTTAGGGCCCCAGGGAGGTCAGGATCGGCACTGGTTGAAGGGGTGGGGGGGGGGGGGATCAGCCTGTCAGTGCTCAGACCCTACGCCACACACTGCATCAAATTGGTCTGCATGGCTGTCATCCCAAAGGAAGCCTTTTCTAAAAACGATGCACAAGAAAGCCCACGAACAGTTTCCTGAAGACAAGCAGACTAAGGACATAGGTTACTGGAACCATGTCCTGTGGTCCATTTGGTTCAGATGGTGTCAAGTGTGTGTGGCGGCAACCAAGTGAGGAGTACAAAGACAAGTGTGTCTTGCCTACAGTCAAGCATTGTGGTGGGACTGTCATGGTCGGGGGCTGCGTGAGTGCTGCCGGGACTGGGGAGCCACAGTTCATTGAGGGAACCATGAATGCCAACATGTACTGTGACATACTGAAGCAGAGCATGATCCCCTCCCTTCGACTGGGCCGCAGGGCAGTATTCCAACATGATAACGACCCAAACACACCTCCAAGACCACCACTGCCTTGCTAAAGAAGCTGAGGGTAAAGGTGATGGACTGGCCAAGCATGTCTCCAGACCTAAACCCTATTGAGCATCTGTGGGACATCCTCAAATGGAAGGTGGAGGAGCACAAGGAGCCCTGTGATGTCATCATGGAGGAGTGGATGAGGACTCCAGTGACAACCTGTGAAGCTCTGGTGACATCCATGCCCAAGAGGGTTAAGGCAGTGCTGGAAAATAATGGTGGCCACACAAAATATTGACACTTTGGGTCCAATTTGGACATTTTCACTTAGTGGGTGTACTCACTTTTGTTGCGTGTGGTTTAGACATCAATGGCTGTTCTTATCGGAGTGACTCATGACTTAGAAAAAGGTTCCCGCACTACTTAGGGGCGACTTCAGTTAAAGAAATCATATGCACGCCACAATGAAGTTGCGCTGTGCATATATAAAATCTATCTAAAGAGTTTGTTTTGTTTTTTTATTTAAAAAAGGTACAATAATTTAGTTTATTCAGCATGAAATGGAGCTTAGGTTATGTAGCATGAGGCTGTATATTCTTCAATAAATTTTTGGTAAACTCATTCACCTTATCCAAGCTCTGCAAGCTGAAATAACATGCACTGCATTCACGCAATGTCACAGTGACCATGGAGATAAAACAAAGTTCAGGAATATTTCTTTATCCCATCGTTTTGCAAATGTACACTACAAACTGTATGATTGAATCGGTTCTGATATCACTGCTTTACTAACATGACAGCTTATTAATCTAAATAGTAAACCTTCATTTTGTTTGCAATTAAAAGATACTAACTACCAGCAAGAAGGAGTCCTTCCATTTAAAGTGCACCTGTCATTTCAGACCCATCATGGCGGCGCCTGTTAGCGGGCATCCAGTCACCTGCTGCCGCCACATCCCTCACCTTGTTGTGTCACTGCCGCATCACCAGACATCCCATTAAAGTGAATGGGACCGTCGGTGAGTCAACAGCAGGTCAGAGATGACAGTTGCTCTTTAAAGCGGTCCTCCACCCTAAAGTGGAGTCCCGCTGATCGGAACCCTCCCCCCCTCCGGTGTCACTTTTGACACCTTTCAGGGGGGAGGGGGGTGCAGACACCTGTCTAAAGACAGGTATTTGCACCCACTTCCGGCCACACGATACGGGCGAAAGACGGGCATTCCGTCACATCCCGTCTGTCGCCCGTTGTGTGCTGGGAACACTCGGCTCCCAGCACACAGCGTGTGAGCCAATCGGCGGGCGCAGCGCGACTCGCGCATGCGCCGTAGGGAACCGGGCAGTGAAGCCGCAGCGCTTCACTTCCTGGTTCCCTCAGCGTGGATGGCGGGGGGAGCAGCAGAGAGACGAGCGATCGCTCGTCCTCTGCTGCGATCGGCGCTGGACTCCAGGACAGGTAAGTGTCCTATTATTAAAAGTCAGCAGCTGCAGTATTTGTAGCTGCTGACTTTTAATATTTTGTTCCCATGGCACATCCGCTTTAAATCAAACCTTTTTACTAGTGATTTAAATCAAATCCACCCTGCATGGTACTGCAGAATAATAATATCTTAGACAGGTCCTAAATATTCCTCTTTTGCAGAGACCCTGGATAGGGACAGAGTCACTATCAGCAGTATTATTAGAATGCAGTGTTCAAAGAAATATGGCTGCCCATGTCATGCTTATCCAATCACATCCTGTATTCTGAATAAGAGTATAACTAAAGCCTACCTAAAAAAAAAAAAAAAAAAAAAAAAATAAGATATAAAATATATAGGTGATGATGCGTGGAGAAGAGAAGGGGGGGTAGATCGCGACGGGTGATGACGCGTGGAGAAGGGGGTAGATCGCGACAGGGGATGACGCGTGGAGAAGGGGGGGGGGTACATCGCGACAGGGGATGACGCGTGGAGAAGAGAAGGGGTACATCGCGACAGGGGGATGACGCGTGGAGAAGGGGGGGTAGATCAATCGTGACAGGGGATGACGCGTGGAGAAGGGGGGGGGGTAGATCAATCGCGACAGGGGATGACGCGTGGAGAAGGGGGGGGTAGATCACGACAGGGGAGGACGCGTGGAGAAGGGGGGGGTAGACCACGACAGGGGAGGACGCGTGGAGAAGGGGGGGGGGTAGATCACGACAGGGGAGGACGCGTGGAGAAGGGGGGGGGGTAGATCGCGACAGGGGAGGACACGTGGAGAAGGGGGGGGTAGATCGCGACAGGGGATGACACGTGGAGAAGGGGGGGGGGGGATAGATCGCGACAGGGGATGACGCGTGGAGAAGGGGGGGGGTAGATCGCGACAGGGGATGACGCGTGGAGAAGGGGGGGAGGTAGATCGCGACAGGGGATGACGCGTGGAGAAGGGGGGAGGTAGATCGCAACAGGATATGATATATGATGCTTGGAGGGGGGGGGTTAGATCATGACAGGGGGGATGAGAGAAGTGTATATCGGGATGAGAGACGAGTAGGGATAACTATATAAAACACTCCTGTGCAGAATGGAAGCTCTGCAGCAGAACAGAACTAGCAGATCATCATATTATGAAGGAACGTTCTGCACACTTACCTTCTATCTCTGTGTGTCCTGATCAGACAGTCCCAGTCCTCTTCTATCTCTGTGTGTCCTGATCAGACAGTCCCAGTCCTCTTCTATCTGTACAACCCACGTGTATCCTGATCTGACTGCTGCTCTCATTTATCTGCCCAGAGCACAATGTACCACCTGACTTGAGCTGCACCGCCCCCTGCTGGCCGGATGTATGATTTCCTATAATCTATATCACGCTTTGATTATTACAAGTCGTGTGATTCCTGGAAGTGAAGGACTTCGAGTCCCAGCAGGGACGTATGAAGGGAATTGTAGTTTTACCAAAGCTGTTCTGTATGGCGCTTCTGCAGGCAGTCCCAGCGATGCTCAGATCTAACCTCAGCAATGCAAAGCATACTCCAGCAGCTGCATCCACTACAGCGGGCATACAGCCAGGAGGACCCACGTGCAGCGCAGTGCTGCTCCCACTGTGATACCGCAGCGCCATCTGCTGGCGAGAGCGTGCGTTCCAGGTGCCCCGTCATTTTCCGGGAATGGTGCGTTCCAGCTAGTTTACGCATGCGCCCAAGGAGTTCGCTAATTCACGAATAGTGTGGCGAATATATGGCGAATCCTCGGCCTCCTTTAGATGTGATATTAAAGCGGTAGTTCACCCTAAAAAACAAGTTTCTACCATGAAATCCAGCATACTAGCGTGAGCTACAGTATGTTTTTATTTTTTTGCGCCGTACTCACAGTTTAATCCCGTAGTTACGTTTCAGACTCCCCGCGGGGAATGGGCGTTCCTATGCAGAGGGGAACATGATTGACGGCCGGCTATGGCGCGTCACGCTTCCCGAAAATGGCCGGAGTAGGACTCGGCTCTTCACGGCGCTATACGGCGCCTGCACACAGACTAGGAGCTAACTGCGCAGGCGCCGTAAAGAGCCAAGTCCTATTTCGGCTATTTTCAGGAAGCGTGACGCGCCATAGCCGGCCGTCAATCATGTTCCCTCTGCATAGGAACGCCCATTCCCCGCGGGGAGTCTGAAACGTAACTACGGGATTAAACTGTGAGTACGGCGCCAAAAAATAAAATAAAGGCATACTGTAGCTCGCAGGGAAAATCAAAAAACTGCGCTACAACACAGTGATCTTAAGGCAGCAGCTAACGTGCGAAGTACACAAAAACATAAAAAACAAAAAAACATAAAAAACAATAAAAAAAAATAAAAAAAAACTGCGCAGTTTTTTGTTTTTTATACTGTAGCTCGCGCTAGTATGCTGGATGGCATGCTAGGAAAACATTTTTTTTTTTTAGGGTGAACCCCTGCTTTAATGATGTTTATGAACGCATATTGCTGGGGCTCCTTTAGGTCCCTTTCACATGGTTGTACCGTTCAGGTCCGCCTGTCAGTTTTGTTGGCGGACCTGAACGGCCGCGGCATGCAATCCTATGGAGCGTCGGATGTCAGCGGAGACATGTCCGCTGACATCCGATCCGCCAAAATCAGACATATGGCGATACTTCCCCATCCGTCCATATCGGGTGAGATCTGATGAAATCGGACATGCTGTCCGTTTTTATCAGATCTCTCTATAGGAGACAGCTGCACTGGACAAGCCCCTCCCCGATCCACTGAGCTCAGTGAGCAGAGAGGGACTTGTCATCCGCCGGCTCAGCGGAGAGATCTGCGGAGCTGGCCGATTCCATAGCGAAGGAGTCCGCTTCGTGTGAAAGTAGCCAAAGATGATGCGAAAAATAAATAAAAACTAAAACTAGTAAAGCTTAAATACATCCCCGGGGCTCCGTTGGCACCTTGCGATTTGAAATGCATTTTATTTTTGCACATGTTCCCAGAATGCACCAAAAACATGCACCTTGCCTTGCAGTGTCATTAATTGTAAATGGCACCCCAAATGCAAGAAGCAAACGTGCATTTTGCCGCATGCAAAAAAAACAAATGCAGCAAAAAGCATAGTAAAAAAATAAAAACCGCAAATTGGAACGTGGCAAAATGCTTTGGGCCTTACTTACATTTAGCAACTTTGAAACACTTTTTTTTGCATGTTTTTCACGCTGCACGGATAGGCTGTCTATTGATTTCAATGGGCTGTCCTATGCGCAACACAAGTGGCAAAGTAGCTCAAGGAGGCTCCATTCATGTCTGTGCATTCTGAGAAGGTGTGGAGCAACATCAAGTGTAGTATTTGTTCTTATCAGTGACCAGTAGGGGGTGCTACGCTGTAATTCCGACCTACTGGGAGCTAGAATGGCTGGTTGTATAGTATCCCTGCTGGTATGGTGGGGGCTCTGAAGGTTAGTACCAGCTGGAACACAAACCGGGGTGGCTACAGGCAGTTGGGGCACTGGAGTAATTTCTAATGGGCCCAGTTCCTCCTGATTAGGGATGAGCCGAACACCCCCCCACGGACCGATCGTTCATGCGAACTTTAGAACCCCATTAAAGTCTATGGGATTTGAACGTTCGAAATTAAAAGTGCTAATTTTAAAGGCTAATATGCAAGTTATTGTCCTAAAACGGGTTTGAGGACCTGGGTCTTGCCCCAGGGAACATGTATCAATGGAAAAAAAGATTTAAAAACTGATGTTTTTTCGGGAGCAGTGATTTTAATAATTCCTTTAAATATCGTACCTGCTGGGTGCCTATAGTATGCCTGTGAAGTGGCACGTGTTTAGAACTGTCCCTGCACAAAATGAGATTACTATAAGAAAAAAAGTAATTTAAAACTGCTTGCGGCTTTAATGTAATGTCTGGTCCCTGCAATATGGATGAAAATCATTGAGAAAAATAGCATGGGTTTCCCGCCCCTCCCCCCAGGTCATTACCAGCCCCTTTGGCCCTATATACTTTGAACAGCAGTATACAGGCGGTGCAAACAAGACAGGGACTGTAGGTTTCTTGTTAAGTAGAATCTGTTTGTAATTTTGAACTGCTTTTTTAAAGTGTAGCTCCAGCCAAAAAATCTATTTTTAAGCTTTTCTGAAAACATAGAGAAGGGTTATCACCCCTGTAACATTGATTTTGCTGTCTGTGTGCATCTGTTCAGAAGATTGCACCTCACTTTCTGTCCCAATGACAAATGATTTTTAGAATTTTTTTTTTTTTTTTTTTGTGAAACAAGGATTGGTGATAAAGCATCAGTGGACAGGAGACACCTCTTACAGAAGATCATTTCCCATCCTAGGGGTAGATTTCCTCTCACTTCCTGTTGTCTCCTTCCGTTTGCAAGTAGGAGTCGTTTGTAAGTTGGATGTTTAAAAGTAGGGGCCTGCCGTATATCCCTAGGCGTTGGTGTTGCCACAACACTGTAAGCCCTCACAGTTAGTCTTGGTGGGCGCAGGAATGGGCCCTGATGTGAAATATTAGATCAAGAATTGTAATTACATGCCATTGTTGAACAGGGGCAGAAAAATTGGGCCTTAGGCACTGGTTCCACACCACAGCAACCCCTCACAGATACTCAAGTTGGAGCGCACTAATGAGCCCTGCTGCAAAGTGTTGCATAAAAAATTGTAATTACACGCCTTAGGCACTGGTGTTGGTGCCACAACACTGCAACCCCTCACAGATACTCTAGTTGGAGCGAATACTAATACTTATGAGAACACCAGAAAATGTATTCACGTGGCTTTAGGTGCACACTGTGCAGAGGACACAGTACACCAAGTGAAAATACTTGCTGATCAGCCACTGCCTGTGGTATTAATATGACAACAACAGCAATTGTATTCATGTAGCTTTAGGTGCACACTGTGCAGAGGACGCAGTACACCAAGTGAAAATACTGCAGCTAGCACAATCACCTGCCTGCCTGTCAGTATATTAGGTAGAGCAGATCTAGCTAAACTCAATACAGTGTATAAATATATATACACAATACCTAGGATGCATATATATCCTCTACACACAGTAACTAACTGACACACTCTCTCTCTGTCTTTACCACCGGAACACACTACACAAGGCCGACTTCCAGGCGGCCTTTATAGTGTGGGGCGTGTACTGAACCCCCTGAGCCATAATTGGCCCAAGCCACCCTGGCTTGGGCCAATTATGGCTCTCCATTTTTTGCGCGCTGCGTTTGGCCAAAGCATGCGGGTCATAGTGCATGGTTGGCCAATCATCAGCCAGCAATGCACTGCGATGCCGCAGTGAATTATGGGCCGTGACACGCCACTCGAATTTGTCACGAACGGCCCATAACGTTCGTAATTCGACGAACAATCGAACATACGATATTCGAGTCGAACGCAAAGCTCATCCCTACTCCTGATTTTAATAGGTCTACCTTCTCTGGCCATGGACTGAAATGGCAGAGAGTCCACAGTGTCTGTGCCCCCTGGGAGTGGTCGCTCTAAGAGGAGTGTGCTTAGTAACACTTGGGTGTGAGACCCCACCAGTGGCGGCTGGTGCTCAAAAATTTTGGGGGCACAAACAAACTAAAAAACACTGAAAAAAAACCCATCAATTGCAGCCACTTGTGCCCATTAAATGCTGCCACTCTTGCCCATCAAATGCCACCACTCGTACCCATCAACTGCCGCCCGCTGTCTGCGGGTGGGCAGGGGTCAGGCAGAGGGTGATGGCGGCGATCTGTGGGACGGCTCCTGTGTCCTCCATGCTTCCCCTCCTCTCTTCTTCGGTCTGCTAGGCGTCCAATCAGGGCGCCTGTGCCTTTAGCCAATCAGATGACAGGTATTAGACCTACGCTACCTGATTGGCGGTTCAGTGTTAGAAAAGCAAATATTTACTACCTTTTCTAGCACACCTGGGTGGACTGCAAGCACAATGCTCTACGCTCCAAGTCCACCTTTTGTGAAGCCTATTCAGGTGCTTCAAAAATACACCCCCGCCGCTGGAATTCAGGCGCCCGGCTCCTGAAAAGGAACCAGATGCCTGAATAGGGAGTGGCAGCGGCGGCCATGAATAGATTCATACTTTGCATGAATCTATCCATTAGTCATAGAGGGGGTGGCGCCTGACTACAGCCCCTGAAGATTTGACTGCTCAATGACCAGGCCATTTTTTGGGGTCAGAGCATTTTGGCAGATTACGGTTTGTGTTTTTTTTTTTTACTGTCCTTTTTTCTGTATTTGTTGTGCATTTTTGCATGTGCAAAATTTGCATTTGCTTCCCACACTTGGGGTGCTACGTTGCAAAGCAATGTGTCCTGTATAGCAGTAAAACCAAGATACTGCAGTCCCATCAATGCTCAGATCTAACCTCAGCAATACAAAGCACACATTGATAGCTCTACCTACTACAGCCAGAGGGACCTACATGTGGTGCATTGTGTGCTGCTCCCCATGATACTGCAGCTTCCCCTGCTGCCGACACAGGTGTCTGAATTACAGCGCCATCTGCAGGAGGGTAAATAGTGTCTGAGATACAGCATCATCTACTGGCCAGGGCAGCGTTCAACAAATCATTTACTCAGTAGGTCTCATTCAACTCCACAATGGCTGTGAGCACTGACCGGTGTGTTCTGGCAGGGGAGGGGGGCTGTATTAAGATTGTATAGTTAGTACAGCGACCTCCTCCTCTGATTTATTTGGTTTTATGTCTTTGATATCAATGTGCTCTTGACGTCTCGGAGGAAGAGTATGAACTTTGAAACACGATGGACAGTCGGACTTATATACAATACATTGACATTGCATATAGCCCTCTTGTTTGTTCGCAGTAGGATTTATTAATTATGTAAATGTGTATACAGTACAGACAATATGTGTGTCGTGAATCGTGATGTTACTATTATGAAGTACATGAGATGGAGGATTTTCATCCAATAAAGTTTAATACATTTTTACTATTATTGTGCCCTATAAAATCCCTTCCACACAATATACCAGTGGTCTCCAAACTGTGGCCCGGGGGCCAGATGTGGCTCTTTGCTTGCTTTTTTTCAGCCCATGGGGCAATATTTTGATCCACTGATACCAGCAATGGGACATAATTCCCCCCACTAACACCAATGAAAGGGCACAATTCCTCCCAATGACACCAAAGATGGGGCCCAATGACATCAATGATGAGGCACAATTCCTCCCAATGATGAGGCATTGTTTTTTTCTCACAGACAACTGGACCTTTTCTACTCCCATTGGCCACAGTCCAGCCGCCCCTATAGTCTGAAGGACAGTAAACTGGCCCTTTCTTTAGAAATTTTCTAGACCCCTGCAATACACACTTGAATAATTAGAATTTTTGGGATGGGCATTGATGTGGTTTCAAATTTTACCTCTCAATTTTTTTCCTCGATATGGGGGGGGGGGGCTAGTGAGGTGAACGGGGGGGGGGGTAGTGTTATTTGGGAGGACAGGGAGGGGGCAATGGGGTGGACAAGGGAGGTGAGTAGGGTGGACAGGGGGTGAAGTTGGGTGGACAAGAAGGTGGTTGGGTGGACAGGGGGGTACTGGAGGGGAAAGGTGGATGGGGGCAGTGGGGTGCATAAGGGAATAGTTGAGTGGACGGGGGGCATTGGGGTGGACAGGGCGGTAGATGGGTATTTGGCTGTATGGAGGGCAGTGGAGTGGAAAAAGAGGTAGTTGGGTGGACAGAGGGGCACTATAGTTGACAGGGGGTATTTGTGTAGATGGGAATAGTTGGGTGGACTAGGGCACTATAGTGGACAGGGGGGGGGGGAGTTGGGTGTACAGGGTAGCAGTGGGTTGAACAAGAAGTTATTTGGGTGGACAGGGAGGCACTGTGGTAGCACGGGCTATTTGGGTGGATAGGGGGGGGCAGTAGGGTGGACTACATGCACTGTAGTGGACAGGAAGGAAGTGGGATGGACGGAGTGTAGTGGATAGGGGTTTAGTTGAGTGGACAGGGAGGCAGTGGGGTGGACATGGAAGCATTGTGGTGGACACGGGGGTATTTAGCTGGACTAGGTGTACGGTAGGGGGGGGGGGAGTATAGTGGATAGGGGGGGCAATTGGGTGGTCAGGGAGGCAGTGGGGTGGTTGGAAGAAATGAGGACGTGGGAGAGAGCACCATTAAAAATAGGGTACTTGTTTGGGGGGGGGGGGAGGCAAATTACAGGAAATGTATTTATTGAGGAAAAGTTGGTTAAGTTAAAGTGTAAGTAAACCCTCCTATCGTTTTCAGCCAAGTAAGCTGCCATCTTTGCCTCTGTTTACAACTGCCATGATGCTACACATGTGATCAGTTATAACACCAGCCATTGGATGGTTTGACAGTTTGGTTGAGAGCACAACCAATGGGAGTGTTACATTTCCAGAAAAAAACGTTTTATGGATGGGTCTACTTCCACTTTAAATACCAGAGAAAAATATACATCTCTTTGTAAGATTGCAAATTCTATATACTGTAGAAGCCCAGTCCTGACTGGTGATTGGTCCATACACATTAGCTATTTACATATGCTGCACATCTATAAGAAAGGTCACGCCCTCCCACCAAAGCATTAAACTGCTGACCCATTACAGCTGCCTACTTCTATATTCATTTCCTGAAATTCCTTGGATATGCCAACATTGACCCCATACTGTTTCTTTACTGCATAGTGCTCAACTCTGATCTTCCCAAGGTCAGTGTCCTTTTTTACCCCCACAAAGAAATGCAGTTATAATGAGTCCATCCATCTATGGAACATCCACATATAAGAGTCGCTGGAATTAACAGTCCTGAGTATTTTAAGATGAAGGCTCAGACAGTGGTATTCCGGTCTTCCAAGACTTTGAGGGCCAACACAACATTACTTGATAAACACCAGACAATAGTAGATTGTATCTCAGATTGTGTAGGCTTCATATGCAAACGCCAACATCCTGTTTTCCATTTCCTAGGTTGCGCAATCTGTGAAGTCTTCTACAAAGATTGGAAAGGCGATTCAGGAGACATAAAGCCGATCTGTGCCAGGAGTCATGCGTTGTATGATCTTTACTGCCTCTTATAACTGGACAACCTGCCGCTTCTTCACTTCATCCTTCTGCACCATCTCCATTACCACTTTAGCTTCATACAAGGGTATCAGTTCATCCAACTGAGGCCTGGAGGAGGAACACATGGACAAAAGGTTCGTTACAAGAATGGCAACCTTCCTTCCTCTCAGTGACTTGCAGCACATAAGGCCCCTTTACACGGGCGGACCGTTTTTTCGGCGGACCTGAACAGGCACTCCATGTAAGTTTATGGAGCGTCGGATGTCAGCGGTGACCATGTCTGCTGTCATCCGATCCGCTAAAATCAGACGTATGGCGATACGTCGATATCCGTCCTATCGGATCGAGTGAGATCTGATGAAGACGGACATGCTGTGCGTTTTTCGTCCGATCTCTCCATAGCTCAGTGAGCAGAGAGGGACCTGTCATCCGCCAGCTCAGCGGAGATCAATGGAGAAATCTCCTGCTGAGCTGGTGGACCGCTGCAATGGATCCGCTTTTCGTGGAAGGGGCCTTAGATACATAACTTGCAGAACGTGCACAGCCCCTGCAAGGGGAAGGCGGATCATGTTTTAGGTATGCGATTCAGCGTAGGGAGGCGGTTTTGCCACTGTACTAGTATGTTAGGTGGTAGGCTAACTAGGGGTGCAACGGATCGTCACTGATCCGTGTTCGGATCGGCACACCACGCGATCCGCGGAGCGTGCCGAGGCCTAGCTCCGGAGCGGCGGCCATCTTGCTTCACCCCAGTGGAGACAGCGTGACACTCCTCAGCGCGCCGACTACAGACCCGGGAACTGCAGACATGTGGAGACAGCATCTCTGAGATCTGCACCTGCCGGTAGGAGACACCATCACCCGGGGAGCATGGTTGTTTGTGGGGAGCGGAGGAGGGGGACACCCAGTGACACCGGAGGAGGGGGACACTGGGTGTCCCCCCCCCCCCTCTTCTGGTGTCACTGGGTTTCCCCCCCCCTCTTCTGGTGTCACTGGGTGTCCCCCCCTCTTCTGGTGTCACTGGGTGTCCCCCCCCCTCTTCTGGTGTCACTGGGTGTCCCCCCCCTCTTCTGGTGTCACTGAAGTGAGGGGGACCCCCAGTGACACCAGAAGAGGGGGGACCCCCAGTGACACCAGAGTGGGGGGGACCCCAAGTGACACCAGCAGAGTGGGGGGGACCCCAAGTGACACCAGCAGAGTGGAGGGGGAACCCCAGCAGAGAGGAGGGGGAACCCCAGTGACACCGGAGGGGAGGGGGGGACCCCCAGTGACACCGGAGGGGAGGGGGGACAACGGTGATACTAGAGTAATTATAGTGATTAGGTTTATGTTTGCTAATGTGACAGAACACCTCTGATTTTCAAACATGTAAGGTTTGCTGCGGCTTTTAAAATTTAACATGTAAACAGTCTGTCAGATTTGCATATACTGTATTTAAGCATATAAGCTGCATTTTGTGTTGAAAATAACTGAATCTAAAACTCCGTTGGGTGTAACAAGATTAGTCTTTTTTTTTTTTTTTTTTTTGCCGATCCGAAAAATGATCCGATCCGTGACTCCTGATCCGAGGATCGATCCGATCCGTGAGTTTTTTGATCCGTTGCACCCCTAAGGCTAACGGTTAATTAAATACCTTACCTGAACACTCCACATGACAGTTTGTCCACCACATCTTTCAGGATATGTGAGAAAAAAAAGTTAAGGGTGTATTCAATATATAGTTGAACTCCAGGCAAACAGCTCAATACACACAAGATATACAAATATGGAATTTTTTACCCGCCAAAGGATTTATATTTCTTTTGTTGTCATCAATTTCTTTTGTATGGGTTGCTGTACCTATGAAAATCACTAGCTTTTTCAAAAATCACAGCCGCAGGGAAACCGCATAGTGCCATAGAGTTTCCAGCAGGGGAAAATGCACTGCAGTTTCCAGTGCATGGAATTAATGGCACCCCTGTGCGTGTGTGAATCTGAAAGAAGTTTTGGGTCTCTGCTCAGGTTTTCAGAGCCCTGTTCATTGGATCTGGTTGTGGATGCAGACTGGATCAGACTCTGTCCTGACTCCATACATGATTTAGGAGCATAGGAAATATCTCAGACACTGCATACAAATCCATAGGTCATAAGGATAATAGCGGCCTAAGCAAGCGCAAACCAAGCCACGCCCCCAACACATTTTGCCACGCCAGGGCTTAATCATGGAGCTCACTTATGCCTCTGCTAACACCAGCGCATTTTGCGATTGGTGCAGGAGAGCATGCGATTGCACACATTCCCGCACCCACAGAAGTGCAACTCTAGCCTCACAGTAGATTAATGCACAGATCTGGAAGAAATACACAAAGCACACCAAGATTCAAAGAAGAATACACACAACGAATGTATTTAGACAATATTTGCTTATCCCAGAGTATAGCCTTAAAGTGATTGTAAATGTAAAAAATTTGGGGGAAAAAAGAACAAAAACACATTTATACTTACCTGCTCTGTGTAAGGGAATTGCACGCAGTAGCCCTGAACCTCCTCTTTTTGGGTCCCCCCCCCCCTCGCTCCTGGCACCTTCTATGCGGTGAGCAGTCCCCTGCTCCCTCGTCACTGGCTTTAATTGACAGCAGCAGACGCAAATGGCTCCCGCTGCCTCAGCAAAGCCTGTGAGAGCAGGAATTGAGGAGAAAGAGCTGCAGATATGCACAGTGCTGGATCGAATGAGGGATTAGGTAAGTATAAGGGGAGGGTGAGGGTGGATACAGATGCCTGAACATTTTTTACCTTAAGGCACGGTTCACATATGAGCCGCATGCAGCTCACAGTAGGGGTCTGGTGCATGCTGGTTCACAGTTTCAGGTCCATTTGAGCCTGAATTTGGACCCGAAACGGACCAAAAGATGTACAGCGTTTTTGTGCAAAGCGCACTGGCGCCTCCATAGAGAGCTGTTCAAAATCTCCTGCTATTGGATCCCACCTCCAATTCACAATGGTGTGAACTCAGCATTATACAGTCAGTGCCTTGAAAAGTATTCATATCCCTTGACATTTTGTCATGTTACAACCAAAAACGTAAATGTATTTTATTGGTCCATAATTGTGAAGTGGAAGGAAAATAATAAATGTTTTTCAAATTTTTTACAAATAAATATGTGAAAAGTGTGGTGTACATTTGTATTCAGCCCCCGAGTCAATACTTTGTAGAACCTCCTTTCATTGCAATTGCAGCTACAAGTCTTTTTGGGGATGTCTCTACCAGCTTTGCACATCTAGAGAGGGACATTTTCCCCCATTCTTCTTGTATATCTCAAGCTCTGTCAGATTGGATTTTCAAGTCTTGCCACAGATTTTCAATTGGATTTAGGTCTGGACTTTGACTGGGCCATTCTATCACATGAATATGCTTTGATTTAAACCATTCTATTGTATCTCTGGCTGTATGTTTAGGGTCATTGTCCTGCCAGAAGGTGAACCTCTGCCCCGGTCTCAAGTCTTTTGCAGACTATAACAGGTTTTCTTCTAAGATTGTCCTGTATTTGGCTTCATCCATCTTCCCATCAACTCTGACCAGCTTCCCTGTCCCTGCTGAAGAAAAACATCCCCACAACATGATGCTGCCACCACCATGTTTCACGGTGGGAATGGTTTGTTCAGGGTGATGTGCAGTGTTAGTTTTCTGCCACACATAGTGTTTTTGCTTTTAGGCCAAAAAGTTCAATTTTGGTCTCATCTGACCAGAGCACCTTCTTCCACATGTTTGCGGTGTCCCCCACATGGCTTCTCACAAACTGCAAACCGGACTTCTTATGGCTTTCTTCAACAATGACCTTCTTCTTGCCACTCTTCCATAAAGGCCAGATTTGTGGAGAGCGCAACTAATAGTTGTCCTGTGGATAGATTCTCCCACCTGAGCTGTGGATCTCTGCAGCTCCTCCAGAGTTACCATGGACCTCTTGGCTGCTTCTCTGATTAATACTCTCCTTGCCCGGCCTGTCAGTTTAGGTGGACGGCCATGTCTTGGTAGGTTTGCAGTTGTGCCATACTCTTTCCATTTTCGGATGGATTGAGATGGTCAAAGCTTGGGATATTTTTTTATGACATAACCCTGCATTAAACTTCTCCACAACTTTATCCCTGACCTGTCTGCTATGTTTTTTGGCCTTCGTGATGCAGTTTGTTCACCAAGATTCTCAAACAAACCTCTGAGGGCTTCACAGAACAGCTGTATGTATACTGGGGATTAAAATTACACACAGGTGGACTTCATTTACTAATTAGGTAACTTCTGAAGGCAATTGGTTCCACTAGATTTTAGTTAGGGGAATCAGAGTAAAAGGGGGCTGAATACAAATGCACGCCACACTTTTCAGATATTTATTTGTAAAAAAAAATTGAAAACCATTTATCATTTTCAAGGGGCATGAATACTTTTTTTAAGGCACTGTACAAGGAATGCATTAAGACAGGGGTGTCACTCAAATTTCATTGCAGACCGCATCAGCATTATGGTTGTCCTCAAAGGGCCTGCTGTATCTGTAAATCTAGATGTCCAGATTAACCCACCCCCTCTTACATCAGAAGTCAGGAGCCCCCCACCATCAGAAGTCAAGAGTCCCTTACATCACAGTACACTCTCCCCTTACCTTGTGCTGCTGCTGGGAAGAAGCTGGCGATTTTGGCCCCCCAAAAAATCAGCGATTTAAAAAAAAACTAGATTCACGATTCTAATCAAGTTTTTTTCCTGATGGACACCGCGCCGATCCTAAGTTTTTAGGCGAGGCCGTGGCTTCGGCCTAGTCCGCCGCAATCCTGGGAAAGGGCCGCGGACTAGGCCAAAGCGGCGGCCTCACCTAAAAACTTAGGACCGGCGCTCCGCGTACTAGGCCAAAGACGCAGCTTCGGCCTAGTCTGCGGAGCGCCAGTCCTATGGAAAAAAAAAACTAAAAAAAAATAGATTTGATCAAAATCTGAATCGATTTGCCCTCACAACTCGATTCAAGATTCAAATCGATTTTTTCCCTGGCCCTAGCTGGGGGCAGAGCTAGGAATCAGAAAGAGTCTGGAGGAGGACTGGAGTCAGCTGCATGCTAAAACCAGGGGAGATGGAGACAAGGGGGTGCTGCAGCTGCACAGAAAGGTGCAGGATCTGTAGGAGGAGTTCCTCTGTACTTCTCTCTGCTGCTGACTGGGGAGATAAGATTTCCACAGCTGTATAGGAGGGGGGGGGGGGTATCTCAACTGCAGGAGACGTGCAATAGCCACACAAAATAGTCTGGAGGGCCAGATTTGGCCCGTGGGCCTTGTGTTTGACACATATGCATTAGAGTAAAAAATGTTTAGCCTTTAGAACCACTTTAATAAACCATCTAAAAAAGTCAAGCTTTTAAAAACTGGAGGAAGCAGGCCAGCAAATAGTGGTTACTATGAGTGCAAAGCAATCCTAGCCAGAACAGAAAAGGATATGCAGATATTTTCCTTGCTGTGCATTGGACAGGTTCCAGATTTCATCATTGAGAAAGGAAAGTGACGCCCCCTTCAGGAACAGGTTGTGGCTGTCAGGTGGGTCCAGCTACAATACAAAGATCATTAAAAAACTAAAAAGACTTTTTGCCATAAATGAACACATATACACAATAATGAAATAAATGAAACACACATACTGTATATGTAGAGATTGGAAAAAATAGTTACTGTAAAGGGAGAAGAAAATAGTACTATGTAGCCAAAATAAATAAACCTTTGTCCAGAAAAACTCTTTTTCAATGCCCAGGCTACATGACACTGGCACTCAGCAGCCCTCAACAGAACCAAATGTCTAGCTGAAAAAGGGATGCTTTGAGTCCTTTCCATTATTCCGTGAAGGTGGCCATACACTGTGCCCAATATGTTCAGTTGTGTTTGATTAATTTTTATCAAAGGAGCATGCTGGAAAAGGTTTTGGCCGAGCATCAGCTACATCGAATTAGATGCAGCTGATGTTTGGGTATTTTGAGAGGCTTTGGGGCCAGCTGTCAAAATATAATAGCTGCACTTGAATATTCATATATCTGCACTGTATAGCAAGGATGGAGGAATTTATTTTTCCAGCCCGCAGTCGAAATGAAAAAAACAAAAAACTATTAGTCTATGGCCAGCTTAAAACTAAGGCCCGGATTCAGAAAGGACTTACAACGGCGTAAGTCCAAATGTGCGCCGTCGTATCTTTAAGCGTATTCTGGAAACCAGATACGCCTGAATTTGGCCAAGATACGACCGACGCAAGTCTCCTACGCCGTTGTATCTTGGGTACATATTTACGCTGGCCGCAAGGGGCGCTTCCGTAGATTTACGCGTCGAATATGCATATGACCTAGATACGCCGATTCACGAACGTACTTGCGCCCGTCGGATTTAGCTACGCCGTTTACATAAGGCTTACGTCTGGCGTAAAGTTACCCCTGCTATATGAGGCGCAGGTAATGCAAAGTATGGACGTCGGAACAAGCCTAGATTTTTACGTTGTTTACGTAAGTTGTATGTGAATGGGGCTGTGCGTAGGTTACGTCACGTCACAGGCATTGAGCCGGCGTATCTTAGGGAGTAAATTCGACGTGATACTGAGCATGCGCCGTTCATTCGGCCATGCATTTACATGGGGTCACGCTTCATTATAATACTACACACCCACTGCCTTGCTTATTTGAATTAGGCGGGCTTACGCCAGCCCATTTACGCTACGCCGACGTAACTTTGGGAGCAAGTGCTTTGTGAATACTGTACTTGCCTCTCAATGTTACGTCGGCGTAGCGCATAAGAGATGCGCTACGCCCGCTCAAAGATACGACAATGTATCTGAATTTTTGCTAAAAACAATGGAGGACTGAAACTAGAAGGCAATAAACTGTCTCCTAATGCGCCGATTATATCATCGATGCATGCGCTCTGAAGGAACGGCCGTCCGTATCGTTTCTTTAGAGCCATGTGCCGTGACCAGCGGCTCCCGCCTGCATTTCCGGGAGTGACATCACGTGTCTCCGGCCAGTCACAGAGCCGGAGTGCGCGGACCCGGAAAGAAAGACGGGTGAAGATGTATGCGGCCTTCAGCAAGGATGACGAGTGTTTTGTTTGCAGGCAAGTGTCACATAATGTGCTAGTAGCATCTGCATACTAGCACATTATGCCTTTACTTTGCAGGCAAGAAGAAATAAAACCCGGGCCCAATACAACCAGAAAATTATAGTTACAAGGCCATAGTATTAGGTCTAGTATCTGGGTACCTGAAGGTTGTGTTCTCTTGTCACCCAGTGTCCTCCGACAGACAAGAGTGTGATGATGTCATGTTTGTGAGGCTGAAGTTTTGGTTTTGTAACGTGGTCTTCTGTATTATAAAGGATCACTGGGAACAAGAAAGGAACAGATCATCATTCACTTGTGTATGATACTATGGTAACATCTGGCAATAAATTTGGTATGTATTTTTTTATTAATGTTTTTGGTGCCCCGTGTGAGGAACGAACAATTCAGTATGTATTTACCCAGCATTAAGAAATAAAAATGTTTTGGCAAATTTTATTTGAAGATGAAAAATAATATTATATATTGTGTTTTATTATTACAGACGAACACTCATTTTGGTGCCTAGAATGTTAGACATGTTCCTGGGTATATTTGACCCGCTGATTCCAAAAATGGCACCAATTTTTACGTTCGTGCCAGTTTTCGAGATACAGCATGAATGCCATATATTGCTCTTCACTAAAATTAGGATATTTTAATGTAGTGTTTTATTTAATCTCCTTGTAGCGTTAAAAACACATAAAAAAAGCCATAACCGCTACAGTGCTTGATCTGTAAAAATATTATACAAGTGTCAATACACACCCCCCTCTGATAAGATCATAACTACAATACAGTTAATAACTTGCACTTTAGAATCCAGTTTTTCCGATGTAGAATTATCCCTTGTTCACACCAGTGCTGCTTTCAAAATGCGCTACTTCAGTGCGATTTCAAAGCTGCAGATCAGTGCAATTTGGACCTCCAATGTCATTCCAACTTCATTTAACAGAAGTCGATGCAAGTCGCAATGAGATCGCAAAACAGTAGTGCAGCAATCTTCTTCTAAGAACGGTTCCATTGCCAGCAATAGGGTGCGACTTGTCATGCGATTTGACAGTTCGATATTGCATGACAAATGGTATTGGTGTGAAATTATATCAAATTTGACCATATCTAAGAACAGTGGCGGCTGGTACTCAAAATTTTTTTGGGGGGGGGGGGGGGGCGGGACGCAAACAAACTGAAAATAGTTCAAAATAAACCCATCAAACGCTGCCACTGTGCCCAAATGCCGCCAGTGTGACCCCCGGCTGTCTGCCCGGCACTTACCCTGTCTTGGTGGGGCAGCGGGTGACGGCGATAAGCTAGGTCCTTCATGTGTCTCCTGCCATCCTCATCTCCTCCTAATAGGCGTCCAATAGTCGTTTCAGCCAATCAGGTGACAGGTAACAGACCTGAGCACCTGATTGGCAGAGAGGCGGTTCAGTGTTAGAAAAGCGAATATTCATTCGCTTTTCTAAAACTGCTGGGAGAACTGCGAGCGACAAGCATGGTGCTCGCCATTTACCTTTTTGACGCCTATTAGAGCCTATGGCTCTAATCAGGTGCATCAAAAATACCCCCAGCCGCTGTATTTCAGGCGCCCGAAGAGGGACCAGGTGCCTGAATAGGGGGTGGCAGCGGCGGCCATGGATAGATTCATGCATTGCATGAATCTATCTATTGGTGATAGAGGGTGTGGCTGGAGAGAGGGGGCGGTGACCGTGTGCCCTAATGGACGCACAGCCACTGTCTAAGAAGCTAGAGCTGATGCAGTCTAGACAATTACATTTTTTAAATCAGTGTCCCAAATAACTCCAGGAACACGTCTATAAATATATATTTTTTTTTGGGTTGTGAATTAATACATTTTGCAAATTTTAATAATACAATTTTTACAAGTACACATTTACTACAGGATATATCCACGACACTTAGTTTGTAAATCATGCTGGCCTTTGTTATAGGAAAGACCAACACTGATTGTTCGCTTGTTGGAGGTCAGTTCAAACTGACTAAGCGTCATTCACTAGTGTGTGTATGTAATCTGATCTCTCCTAGTCAGCTCACTTTTTCAACAGAGCTGTTTTTTTGAGCTTGAAGTTTCACACCTACAGTAGGGCAAGTAGTTCTCCCACTTAAAAAGATGAAAGAGGCCTGTAATTGTCATCATAGGTATACCTCATCTATGAGAGACAAAATGTGGAAACAAATCCAGACAATCACATGTCTGATTTGGAAAGAATTTATTTGCAAATTATGGTGAAAAATAAGTATTTGGTCTCCTCTACAAACAAGCAAGATGTCTGTCTCTCACAGACCTGTATCTTCTTCTTTAAGAGGCTCCTTTGTCCTTCACTCATTGCCTGTATTAATGGCTCCTGTTTGAACTTGTTATCAGTATAAAAGACACCTCTCCACAACCTCAAACAGTCACACTCCAAACTCCACTATGGTGAAGACCAAAGAGCTGCCGAAGGACACCAGAAACAAAATTGTAGACCTGCACCAGGCTGGGAAGACTGAATCTGCAATAGGCAAGAAATCAACCGTGGGAGCAATAATTTGAAAATGGAAGAAATACAAGACCACTGATAATCTCCCTCGATCTGGGGCTACAAGCAAGATCTCACCCCGTGGGGTCAAAATTATCTCAAGAACGGTGAGCAAAAATCCCAGAACCACACGGGGGGACCTAGTGAATGACCTGCAGAGAGCTAGGACCAACCTAACAAAGGCTACCATCAGTAACACACTATGCCGCCATCAGATCCTGCAGTGCCAGACGTGTCCCCCTGCTTAAGCCAGTACATGTCCGGGCCCGTCTGAGGTTTGCTAGAGAGCATTTGGATGATCCAGAAGAGGATTGGGAGAATGTCAGATGAAACCAAAGTAGAACTGTTTGGTAGAAACACAACTCGTTGTGTTTGGAGGAGAGAGAATGCAGAGTTGCAACCAAAGAACACCATACCTACTGTGAAGCATGGGGGTGGCAACATCATGCTTTGGGGCTGTTTCTCTGCAAAGGGAACAGGACAACTGATCCGTGTAATGAAAGAATGAATGGGGCCATGTATCGTGAGATTTTGAGTGCAAACCTCCTCCCTTCAGCAAGGGCATTGAGGATGAAACGTGGCTGGGTTTTTCAGCACGACAATGATCCCAAACACACTGCCCGGGCAATGAAGGAGTGACTTTCGTAAGAAGCATTTCAAAATCCTGGGGTGGCCTAGCCAGTCTCCAAATCTCAACCCCATAGAAAACCTTTGGAGGGAGTTGAAAGTCCATGTTGCCCAGCGACAGCCCCAAAACATAACTGCTCTAGAGGAGATCTGCATGGAGGAATGGGCCAACATACCAGCAACAGTGTGTGACAACCTTGTGAAGACTTACAGAAAACGTTTGACCTCTGTCATTGCCAACAAAGGATATATAACAAAGTATTGAGATGAACTTTTAAAAACTTTTAAAATTGACCAAATACTTATTTTCCACCATAATTTGCAAATAAATTCTTTCCAAATCAGACAATGTGATTGTCTGGATTTGTTTCCACATTTTGTCTCTCATAGTTATAGTTGTATACCTATGATGACAATTACAGGCCTCTCTCATCTTTTTAAGTGGGAGAATTTACACAATTGGTGGCTGACAAAATACTTTTTTGCCCCACTGTATATACCACCTATAAGTGGGAAATGAGTCACATGCAATTCAAAATAAAGATAAAAACGCCCCAAAAATAAATAAATACAATTACTTTATTGTCCAAAACCAACCTCCAGCATCGAGAACAATGTCAACTCCCAGGCCTCCTGTCTCTTCTAAACATTTCTCTGCCAGGTCAACATTACCTTTAGACAAATCTATAACACGAGCTGGGGGGGAAAAACAAAGAAAGAATGAAGTTATATCAAATTCTACATTTCCAAAAAATATAATTATAATATTATTACAATAACTTGTATCCGTTTGTAGCTTTGCTTTTGTGGACATACAAGGTTTGCAGGCAATGTAGGGAGATTATCAGGCTTTGTAGGTGGGATGAACATGCACTCCCGATATTGGGAATTGTCTGATATTGTAGGACAGGCACCAATCATTCATTCTCCTGTAGAGGAAAGATTTAAACAGACTGCATAATTTAAGGGTCAGAAGCCTACTTAAAGAGCAAACCAATGAAGACATGGGCTCAGGAGACAGGGAAGCACCAATATATTATTGTAAAAGAGGAGTTGCAGAGCTGTCATGGGAAGGCCAAACCTGTAAGCACAAGGTCTTGTTTGATTTGCTATTAAATGGCACAAGGCTAGAAAAAAATATCTATAAAAAGCAACAGCAAGAACAAAAGGATGTTAGTTATCTTAATCACTTAAGCCCCGGACCATATTGCTGGTCAAAGACCAGGCCACTTTTTGCGATTCGGCACTGCGTCGCTTTAACTGACAATTGCGTGGTCGTGCGACGTGCCTCCCAAACAAAATTGACTTCCTTTTTTTCCCCCACACACAGAGCTTTCTTTTGGTGGTATTTGATCACCTCTGCGGTTTTTAGTTTTTGCGCTATAAACAAAAATAGAGCGACAATTTTGAAAAAAAATTATATTTTTTACTTTTTGCTATAATAAATATCCCCCAAAAATATATAAAAAAACTATTTTTTTCCTCAGTTTAGGCCGAAACGTATTCTACATATTTTTTGTAAAAAAAAAAAAAAAAACGCAATAAGCGTTTGATTGGTTTGCGCAAACGTTATAGCGTTTACAAAATAGGGGATAGTTTTATGGCATTTTTAGTAATATTTTTATTTTTTACCAGTAATGGCGTCGATCACCGATTTTTAACGGTACTGCGACATTATGGCGGACACTTCGGACACTTTTGACACATTTTTGGGACCATTGCCATTTTTATAGTGATCAGTGCTATAAAAATGCATTGATTACTATAAAAATGCCACTGGCAGGGAAGGGGTTAACACTAGGGGGCGAGGAAGGGGTTAAGTATGTTCCCTGGGTGTGTTCTAACTGAAGGAGGGGGTGGACTGACTTGGGGAAATGACTGATCGCTGTTCATACATTGTATGAACAGGCATTTCTCCCCCTGTTTACACACACAGCTCCCGGTTCTCGTTCTGTAACAAGCGATCGAGGGTGCCCGGCGGTGATCACGCCCGCCGGGCATGCACGTCGGCTTCAGGGACGGCTGGTCGGCAAGCAGTTAAGGTAGCTATACACAGCTAGATTCAGGTCTTTTAGGGGCCACAAAGCTGACATATAAAATGAGAGTCAGCTGGGAGGTGGGTTTTGGGATGGTTGGACTGGGCCTTCATTTTAAACTGACCTGGTAGATGTATGACCAACATTAAACACCAGATTTTGTCCTACACCCATAATACTTTTAATGAACATGCATCTGTTACATCATGAAATCATTTGGGGATGACAATGGTTTATGCTACGCCTACGAGTGCTCTACGGGTTGGCTAAAACTTTACTAAGGCCATCACCAAGACCTTGTGCTGATGGCACCTAGAATTTAGACCCAAGTGCATCACATTACATTAGCAAGATATATTGCTCAAACGAACCCCAATTTGACCACACCAACCATTAAAAAGTGTAACGAAAGCCCAAAAATTTCTACTGGCGTATAGCCAGCTTGAAAAGAGGAAAAACACTTGGGACTTTAAATAGACAGGGACCTGGTAAGGTTAATTATATTGAGTATAGCCAGCTTAAATGGTGAGGAGGTGTTTGGCTTTAAGGCAACTTCCATTTTATCAACAAATGACAGACAGGGTGAGTCAGTATCAAGGCAGAGGTCCCTGCAGGTGACAAGCATATTAAAGCCAGGTACACACCATTCGTCTTTTTTTTTTATTCAACCCAGCGGGTTGAATGAAAAAAAAAAAACTGAAAGCTCCATTTGGGGCAGCTGTACCAACAATCCGACATTAGTACAGCGATCTCCCCCACTGAGCTATTGTGTTCTGACAGGGGGATGGCCCTTCTCGCCAGAACACTTCGGTCAGCGCTCTCAGCTGATGGCTGAGAGCGCTGATTGGGAGACGACTGGCCGCTGGTTTTCCCAGCATGCATGTCCGACTTTCGGACCAGCTGCCATACACACAGGTCGAATGTCGGACAGTTTTTTATTAAACCGGCCGATGTCACCCGACATTTGGCCCGGGTGTACTAGGCTTTAGAGAGGCAGGCAAAAGCTCAGGACAGGTAGCTGAAAAGTGTACTCAGGGCAGGAAGCATAGGCAGGCACAAAGTCAGGGCAGGAAGCAGACACAGGCAGGCAGAAAGTCAGGGCAGGAAGCAGACACAGGCAGGCATAAAGTCAGGGCAGGAAGCAGACACAGGCAGGCAGAAAGTCAGGGCAGGAAGCAGACACAGGCAGGCAGAAAGTCAGGGCAGGAAGCAGACACAGGCAGGCACAAAGTCAGGGCAGGAAGCAGACACAGGCAGGCACAAAGTCAGGGCAGGAAGCAGACACAGGCAGGCACAAAGTCAGGGCAGGAAGCAGACACAGGCAGGCAGAAAGTCAGGGCAGGAAGCAGACACAGGCAGGCACAAAGTCAGGGCAGGAAGCAGACATAGGCAGGCAGAAAGTCAGGGCAGGAAGCAGACACAGGCAGGCGGAAAGTCAGGGCAGGAAGCAGACACAGGCAGGCACAAAGTCAGGGCAGGAAGCAGACACAGGCAGGCAGAAAGTCAGGGCATGAAGCAGACACAGGCAGGCACAAAGTCAGGGCAGGAAGCAGACACATGCAGGCAGGAAGCAGGCAGAAAGAAAGACAGGTTAGGCAACAGAAAAAGCAGAAAACAGAATGCAGGTTGTGTTATAATTTTCTGAAAACTGTAGTCAGAAGACAAAATGATTTTAAACCATGGAGTAGCAGATCAGGAGCAGATATCGAAGACAAACCAAGTCATAACCTAGGCACCACATCAGAGAAATAACAGAAATAGCTTCTAGAGTCAGGGTTTAGATGCCAACTATGCTCACCCTTTTTCCTCCCCCTTTTCCATTCATAGAAACTGTACTATAGCTTCCGTTAAGCAGTCTATGAATGGATGACTGGTAGTAAATAAAAGTATAGTAGGAAGTATAGTTAGAATAGAATGCATTAAGGTGAAAAAACTTTTATCTTTACAACCCCGTTAACTCACAGCACTGGAAGATTATGACTGTAGGGATGGGGAGGGGCAGAAGATTTCAGATCTTAATTAGGACAGTTGGCACCAGAACAAGGGACACTTCACATTAAATGTAAGTACCGTGTACTGATTTTTTTCTTCTTTTTAATGTTACCTAAATCTAAATGTTAACCGATAAACTGTAGCACTGAAAATCTGGAAGCAGATGGTGAGACCAAACACTCAAAAGTGAAAGTTTCGCTTCTTCGTCTCCTACCCCCCCTCCGGTGCCACATTTGGCACCTTTCGGGGGGGGCAGGTACCGTTTCCCACTTCCAGGAGATGGGGCCGCTGCGCCCCCTCATATTTCCTCCGCCGCACCAATTAGAAAGCGAAATGCGCTTTGTGCATGCGCAGTAGGGGACCGGCTGTGAAGCCAAAAGGCTTCAGTGCCGGGTTCTCTTACCAGTAATGGCAGCTGCGGGACCCGACAGGCGATTGGAAGATCAAATGGGGTGCCGACTTTGCCTGCTCCCTGGACAGGTGAGTGTCCATATATTAAAAGTCAGCAGCTCCAGTATTTGTAGCTGCTAACTTAACATTTTCCGTGGGGGGGCTGGACCTCCTCTTTAACTACAGGGCATCCCCCTGCACCAGGAACAACCAGGAGAATTAAGGTAACAAGTCGCCTGCAGAAGCTAGGTAGCTACAATATTAGCGCAACCACATTCAAACTACTTGTACGATATGTGGTTCAACTAGACCCGGGCTTTAAGGACAATCTGGATGTATGGAGGCTCCCCAATGCATTGGTAGTGAAAACATCCACACGCAGATATGGTATGTCCAAACTAGACTTTATTTCGAATGCGTACTTGTTCATAATCAAACCATACAAGAAAGGAACGCCCTTGTCCCAGCCAATCATATTTAAGTAATTAGGTTATACAAGTAATATTCGTCAGAATTATACACCGTGTGTAAAATATAGCAATCTTGTTTGTGCCCGACAGACATCTGGTTTCTACTGTAGCTCATCTATTGCTATGTTCTTTGCCTAGGACACAATAACATTGGCAAGGTTCCTGGCTTTTGTGGAACTAATCCTAGAAGCTCAAGGATACATCTTCATACAAGCATTAATCACTATGGGGGAACTCTAGCAAGCCTTATAATGCATTGATAGTATGGGGGAACTCTAGCCTTTCAATGCATTGATATTTATGGGGGAACTCTAGCCTTTCACTACTCCTCATTTTAAGTTACACAGATTGACTAATTTTTGAAAAATCTGTAAAATACAGAAAGACTTACCTACTGCAGGCTGTCGAACCCCTTAGAAAAAGAGCATAAATAGAAAAATAAATAAATAAATTAAAAATGTTTTAACAGTTTATCAGTGCTGCAATTGTACATTTATTAAACTGAACTCTGGAATTAGCAATTATTGTCTAAATACAAGAGCCATGTGGTATTCTTTGTTTAATCTTGCTGCGCTTTGTGCATTTCTTCCAGATCTGTGCAGGATTCCAGTGTGAGATTTTCCCTCTGTGCAGGCAGAGGCATACTAAGTGGGGGGCGGGCCACCACGGGTGACACACACACTAGGGGGGGGTGTCAGGCCGGCACCCCCCCTTCGCGCCTGAAGTGGAGACAGCTGGGCGGGCGGGTTTAAGCTGCGGCAACGAGGCTGTCACAGGAAGAACACATGCGTAGAGCCTGTAGTGGCTTTGCAGGGGGGGGTGCGCGAGCCGAGTGACACCCGGGACCCGCAGCGATCCCCTTCTCTCGTGGCCGCGCCACAGCTCTGTTCAGTCTCTGCTGTTCCAGCCGAGCAGAGTGAAGTGAAGCCACACAGGGGGAGGGGACCCGCCACCTGACCAGTTCTGTGCATGTCCCACGCTTATCATCTGACTGAGGTACATTATGGGTCTGTACTGTGGGGGGGTTGTGTAATGTAAAGGGGTCCAGAGGTGCAAGGTGCAGTGTAATGTAAAGGGGTCCACAGGAGCAAGGTGCTGTGTAATGTAAAGGGGTCCAGATGAGCAAGGTGCTGTGTAATGTAAAGGGGTCCAGAGGAGCAAGGAGCTTTGTAATGTAAATAGGTCCAGAGGTGCAGGGTGCAGTGTAATTTAAAGGGGTCCAGAGGTGCGGTTGTGGAGAGGGGTACACAGTAGTGACAGAGATATTAAAGGATACAGAGGCATGCAGGGGGCACAGTGGGGTGTTTTTACATTTTAAGGTGGGGGTGCCAGATATAGGATCCGCCCCGGGTGGCAAATGCTCTAGGTACGCCCCTGTGTGCAGGAACTTCCTGTAATAAAGACCGCTCACTGCTGCTCTCTCTCCTTGTGCAGGGTGACTGGTCTTGTCTCTGCCCCCTCCTGTAGTTTTCCACAGGCAGCCTGTAGTGGGTGGAGCTGCTGAGTTTGAAATCATATTCGAATTTTGAAGATGGTTATATTCTCGTTTTTTCATTCCATTGTTTTTTCTATTCTATTTTCTATTCTGTTCTTTTCTATATTAATTCAAATTGATTATATTTGATATCAGAATTTCGGAAAACGGTTATATTCTATTTTTTTTCCTATTGTTTATGCTATACTATTCTTTTATTTTATACTCTTTTCTATACACTTTTTCTATCTTATATCCATCAAATGTATTATATTCGAATTTCAGAAGATGGTTACAGTGGAACCTTGGATTACGAACCTAATCTGTTCGAGGCTCGTAATCCAAAGCACTCGCATATCAAAGCGAGTTTCCCCATAGAAGTCAATGGAAACGAGAATAATTTGTTCCGCATTGACTTCTATGGCATGCAATACCGCACGTGGCCAGAGGTGGGGGGCGCCGGAGAGCCTCAGGAACACTCGGAAAGGCCTGAAGACAGCTCGGCTTAACTCGGAAAGGCTCAGGAACTGAGTATTTCCGATCAGCTCCGGGCCCCCCACCACAGGCCAAACGCGGTACTGCACACCGCTGTGGCTTGAACCCTGCTCGTTTTGTGAGACAACACTCACAAGCCAAGTCAGGATTTAAAAAAAAAATGCTTGTATTGTGAAACGCTCGTTATCCGCGTTACTTGCAATCCAAAGTTTCACTGTATATTTTTATTTTATTCTATTTTGTATTCTATTCTGTTCCATTATATTTATTCTCCTAATTTCTATTCTATTTTGTTCTGCTTTGTCCCTTTTTTTCGATTTTATTCTTTTATTTTCTATTCTATTCCATTTTACTCTCTTTGGAAATTCCAATTTAATTTGAAAACGATTGTAATTTAAGTTAAAAAAAAAATTGGATTCGTTATTTCAGATTAGTTTAAATTCGTTACTATTGTAATTCCGAAATTTGTATACATCCGAATTTCTGAAGAACGAAAAATGTGTCCGGATTTCAACTAACTAACTTTATTACTACCCATGAACTGTGTGATGTGCGTTTCACAGATCTCACCTACACCAGGTCTGAGCTTATCCAGGTACTGCTTGTCCTCCTCACTGTTGGCCGTTGCGATCACCGTGGCCCCGCTGTGATGGGAGAGCTGAATGGCCAGCGTGCCAATGGGCTATGAGGAAGAGCAAGAAGTTAATTTGTCTTTGGTCCTTCCCAACTCTGCTATACAAAATGGGCTAAATCTTCAGTAATGTGACTGTATATGTATACACATACTATTATCTGTCAATCTGCAGTAGATAACCAATGTGCAGAATCAAGGATGTTACCAGATATTAACCACTTAAGGACCCCCTACCGACTATATACATCGGCAGAATGGCACGGCTGGGCACAGGCACATACAGGTACGTCGCCTTTAAGAGCCCAGCTGTGGGTCGCGTGCACGTGACCGGGTCCGAAGCTCCGTGACCCGATCGCGGCCAGGGTCCCGCGATCGGTCACAGGAGCTGAAGAACAGGGAGAGGTGTGTAAGTCCAGCCCCCCTACTGTTAGAAACACATATGAGGTCACACTTAACCCCTACAGTGCCCCCTAGTGGTTAACTCCTAAACTGCAATTATTATTACAGTAATCAATGCATTTTTATAGCACTTTTCGCTGTGAAAATGACAATGGTCCCAAAAATGTGTCAAAATTGTTCGATGTGTCCGACAGAATGTCGCAGTCACGGAAAAAAATAAATAAATAAAATGGCTGATCGCCGCCATTAGTAGTTAAAACAAAAATAATAAAAATGCCATAAACTATGCCCTATTTTGTAAACGCTATAACTTTTGCACGAACCAATCAATAAACGCTTATTGCGATTTTTTTTACCAAAAATATGTAGAAGAATACGTATCGGCCTAAACTGAGGGAAAAAAAATATATATATATATTTTTTTTGTGGATATTTATTATAGCAAAAAGTAAAAAATATTGAATTATTTTTCAAAATTGTCGCTCTATTTTTGTTTATAGCGCAAAAAAATAAAAACCGCAGAGGTGATCAAATACCATCAAAAGAAAGCTCTATTTGTGGAAAAAAAAAAAAGGACGCCAATTTTGTTTGGGAGCCACATCGCACAACCGCGCAATTGTCAGTTAAATCGACGCAGTGCCGAATCGCAAAAAGTGCTCTGGTCTTTGACCAGCAATATGGTCCGGGGGTTAAGTGGTTAAATAACAAAGAAAGTTTGCAACCCCTTTAAGGGGCCATCTCTCTAAAAGAGCATCCGGATACCAGTAAAGCCTGGCAGGGGTTCTAATCTTTCCCCACTCAGTCCAAAACCAAAAAAAAGTTCCATGTACACTTTAATTCCTTGACTATGCACATTTGTCAGTTAGAAGAGCACAGGGGTGACCACAGCAGTACAGGATACCTGCAGAGATGCATTATATAGAAGACTTGTATTACATACACTTGCTCCGTCCAGTACCAGCACAGATCTCCCCGGTGCCAGGTGTGCCAGTGAATGCAGGGCTGTATACACACACAGTCCATCCCGTATGGTGCCCGCAGCCTCCGCCCAGCTCACTTTCTCTGGTTTGTGAACTGAAAAAATAAATGCACATTGTGTATGGTTAATAATTAATGAGAAGCTTCCTCTGTCCCACATACAGTAGAACAATGGTTTCTGCACTTCACACATAAATATATACATATATCTTGGTGTTGTGGATATTGTAATATTGTGGGGGGTTCCGCTCAGTGCTTTTCACCGAGTTCAGACCAGCCAAAAAAATTAATAAAAAAATGCAGGACTTGTGGCCCACTTTTATTTAAAGTGGTTGTAAACCTCAGACAGGAAATATGAACAAAGCACATCCCTCTATAGTGTGTACTTGTCTCAATTCAGAACACCAAATGTAATTTCTGTCCTATTAGCACAAATCATTTCTGACATGTCATAGGAAAGGCATTGCCTCATTAAAACGTTTAGCACGTAGCACTTCTGACATGTTGTCCCGACACCAAGAAATAGAAAGGCGACGGTGATGGGAGCCCCAACACACAGCCTGCGATTGACAGCCTTGGCTGTGTTCCTGTGTGCAGGGGTTGTGTCCCTTCCCTCCAATCAGCATTCAGAGCTCTCTTCACTGCAGTGCCTAATTACAGCTTTTTGCCCCCCTGCTTTCTGAAATCTAAGACAAGCTGTATAAATTCTAAACAGATTTTTATTTATTTTTTATCTAAAAGACTACAGAGAAAAATAAGACAGCAGATAAACCGGTACAACTTATGTAGGAGGATTTTTTTCCATCTCTGTATCACCTGAGGCCAGTCCCTTCCCTGGGTATGTAAGTGTTTACAACTACTTTAAGGCCAGGTTCACACATGTCTGGCTGCGGTTCCCAGAATGGGGTCCGGTGCTTCCTATTCACCGGTTCAGGTGCGAATTAGGTCAGAATTTTTGGCTGAATTCGCACCTGAACCGGACCCAAAACACGCATGGGACCCTTTTGGAATGCGGACCGCGACCACCCCGGACCTGTGTGAATGGGCTCCATTGAGAGCCGGTCGCACCCACATGTAATGCGATTTGTATGCAGGGAAACCCGCATACACTTCACACATATGTGGACCCAGCCTAAAAGAAAATTTCAAAAATAACTTCACAGCATTACCCTCATAGGGGTCTTTAACCATAAAACATAAAATTGCCAGCCTCCTGGCTATCCAGGCTGTGTCTCTACACACACACACACACACACACACACACACACTGACCACTTAGGCTGCTTTTTGACAAATAAAATGTCCCCTCGGGATGCAATAGCTCCTGCCTAATGACCCACCATCTCTGAACACCCCTCAGGCAATGGCATGGTCAGATCTGGCCATCTCTTTATGAGGCCAGGGTAGAAGACACCCTCCCGATGTCTTTCTCCACCCACATCCAGAGGCGTTGCTAGGGGGGTGCGGTCCGCACCGGGGGACACCCGCTAGAGGGGTGACACCATCCCATTTTTTTTTTTTTTTTTTTTTTAGCGGACATGCCCAGCCTGCCCTGTTCAATCCCAGCCTGCTCTGTGCCACCCCAGCCTGCCCCGTACCACCCCAGCCTGCCCTGTACCACCCCAAACTTTCCCATTCCACCCCAACTTGCCCTGTGCCACCCTAACTTGCCCTGTACCACCCCAATCTGCCCTATGCCACCATAACTTGCCCTATACCACCCCAAATTTCCCTGTACCACCCCAACCTTTCCATGCCATCCCAACTTGCCCTATGCCACCCTAATTTGCACTATACCCCCCAACCTGCCCTGTACCACCCTAACTTGCCCTATACCACCCCAACCTGCCATATGCAACCCTAACTTGCCCTATACCACCCCAAACTACCCTATATAACCCCAACATGCCCTATACCACCTTAACCTGTCCTATACCACCCCACTACACCAACCTGCCACTATACTACCCTAACCTGCCACTATACTGCCCTATACTATCATTTACAGGGGCTGGTTTGGGGTGCGCCCCGTGCGCTGCCTGCTTGGTGCTGGCCAGCCTAGACAGAGGGGAGGTGACACCATGTTTTACCGCACCGGGTGACACCAACCATAGTGACGCCACTTCCCACATCCGCTGCTCCCATGACAGCTTATCTCCAGGGGAAAGGAACCGTGAATCAGTTCTTTGAGTGTGTAGCTGTGCACAGGCTTCCTAATCCGACTGCTGGTCTCCTGCAAGCTGTGGACACAGGGTTAGAGGCCATCTCCTTCCCAAGACTCTTCTAAGTCTCTAGACTCCAGAACCCAATCCAGGAGTTGCCAATCCCAGAGAGAACAATAAAACCCTCTTTCTCTGCTTAGAATAAGCATTCTGGATCCCCTCAACCTGAATCAGTGAGAACCCTGTGTGACATATATTCAAAATGTCTACTGTGGCAAGGTAAAGCATTGTCATAATATACTGTATATTTTTCAACCAACAAGTTCAGTGCCACCTGAAATCCAAAAACTCTTCACTAAATAAAACTCATTTTAAAATAGAAGAGATGCAGAGACAGAGCCTCACGTGGAAGAAGCCCTGCAGATCTGTATTACATGGATAGGATGTGCCGCATGTCACTCTGCACAGCACCAATAATGTATCTGTACCGTAGTTGGGAAAGACTGATGACCCGGGCAGAATGTCCAGGAAAGCCAGAACAGGACAGAGATGTGAAAAGGGAAGTACAGGGTGTAACCACAGCACTAGATAAACAAGACATGGATATGAAACCACATGCAGGAAGGATGGTGTCCTGTTATTACTCAGAATACGAGATGGAATACTGTAATATTAATGGAAAACATCAACACATAGAACACAAAAGATATGATAAATTGCCAATTTTGGCAACAGAGCTAAATATGTGCCTGGCAGCTCCTCTCCAGTGGAGGCTTTAGAAGTATCCTGTGTGACTCTCCATCTTTCCAGGTATCTTCGATTTGCCTTCACAGGCTAGACTGAAACCATTAGTGTCCCAGGTGGCAGTTAGAATTGCTGGGGTAGAAGCGGCAGCTTTAATGCCTTAAAGCGTTACTAAACCCACAATAGTAAATCAGTCTGTATTTGCAGTAAAGCATGCTTGTTATACTCTGTGGAACCCAAGGGGTTAATCCTCTGCATTGTGTAAAAATGCTGTTTGATCCTGTCTTCTCTGATCCCCCTTCTTCCATGGTCACCAATCTGCCGATAGAACAGAGCCTTGGGGTCATGCTGCACATGCTCAGTTTGGTGTGTTTTGCTAGAGTTTATAAAAAAGGTGCATGTGATCAACACATGGCCAATCAGCACTGGCCGGACAGAGGGTCAGGGGTCCTGCAGCCTCATTGGACAGTCAGAGGAGAATGAAAATTATTCCTACAAGCTTTAACCAGACACTGTAGAAAAAAAAAATGAAGATGGCGCACCTTGCGCATTACCCAAGTGATGTTTATTGGTATACAAAGAAAGGAAGTACAGTGGAACGTTGGATTACGAACATAATCAGTTCCAGGAGAATGCTTGTAATCCAAAGCACTCGCATATGAAAGCGAGTTTCCCCATAGAAGTCAACGGAAACGAAAATTATTTGTTCCGCATTGACTAAAATGGCATGCAATACCGCATGTGGCCAGAGGTGGGGGGCACCGGAGAGCCTCGAAAATGATCGGGGACGGCTCGGCTGACCTCAGAAAGGCTCAAACACTCGGGAACAGAGTATTTCCCGAGTATTTCCGAACGGCTCCAAACCGCTCCTAGTGTCACCGCGCCCCCGCACCTCTGGTCAAATGCGGTACTGCACACCCCATTAGCTTGAATCCTGCTCGTGTTGCGAGACAACACTCGCAAACAGAGTCAAGATTTTTTTTAAAAGTTGCTCGTCTTTCAAAAATGCTCGTTAACGGTGTTACTCGTAAACCGACGTTCCACTGTATACTCAAACAAGTAGGTCATAAAAACATTTCAAAATCCACAATGGACACAAAGCAATCATTGTGGACTTTGATGGCCATCTGGAAGGTTCTCTGGCGTACTGGTCATGGTCTCGGTCACCTGGTTGCTTTGTGTCCATTGTGGACTTTGAAATGTTTTTATGATCTACTTCTTTGTGAGTATATTTCCTTTTTTTGTATACCAATAAACATCACTTGGGTAATGAGCAAGGTCGGTGCACCCTCTTAGTTTTTTTTTTTCCTACAGTGTTCCATTGGGTGTCCCCTGACCGGTGGAGGGCGGCAAGGTCTGTGAATTCACCGGGAGCCATAGAAATCCCAGGCGACATCCACTGCCGTCACATCACTTTGGGGCACAGGAGATTTTGTTTGTTTGTTTGTTTAAACAGACACTGATAGAAGTCACAAGACTGCTCTATACTGCTGATGAGAAAAGGTATTTTGGAGTTTATATTTACTAAAATAATTGCATTTCCATGTTCTGTGTACTGTGGGAGAGCAGATAAAGTGAATAACACTTTAAGCAGGCCATACATTAACAGAATTTAGTTTGAAAACTTTTTGTTTGGGGAATGATGGTTTGAATTTTGAATCTTTAGTGGGGTCAAATTGACGTTCCTTTTCAACCACAGTGATGGTTCAAAGGAGCAAGATGAAAAATTTTCTTTGAATGAACAGATTTTTCCAGTACAGGGGGTCCCCGACTTACCAACGGGTTCGGGACTTTCCTGTTTGTAATCCGGAAATGTTTGCAAGTCTGGTCGCGCATGCGCAGAACGGGAATTATGGACATTTCCGATGTTCCGTTGAATGCCGTTTTGCGCATGCACGGCCAATTACAGACATTTCCCGAGGCTCCATCTGGCCGCGCATGTGCAGAACGGCAGATGGTCCACGCAGAACGGCAGAGGGTCCCCGCAGCATCCCGTTCGTAAGAGTAGTTCGTAAGTTGGGCGTTTTCGTAAGTAGGGGACCCCCTGTACTGTTAAAGAGACCATACATTATTGCTTGATTCCCCCATCAACAGTGTTGATGGGGGAATCCCAGTGTTGATTTGGCTGCTCAATGACCGGGCCATTTTTTTTTGCGACAACAGCGACAATTTTGAAAAAAAAAAATACACAATATCTTACTTTTTGCTATAGTAAATATCCCAATTTTTTTTAACAAATATTTTCCTCAGTTTAGGCTGATATGTATTCTTCTACATATTTTTGGTAAAAAAAAAAAAAGTTATAGCGTCTACAAACTATAGGTAAGATTTATGGCATTTATATGGCGTTTTTTATTTTGAAGGTGGGTACCGCACCTGGAACTCGGGCCCCGCAAGCAGAACCCGCCAAAAGCAGCTGCCACAGATATACCCCCCCCCCCCCCCCAGCATGCCCGGCGAGGGAAGAACTCCTCTAATTGGCTGCTGGGAGCAGGTGGGTCTGCCAGAATCCCTCTAGCGCCAACTGCCGCCCAGGGGTGTCAACGTACCCCTGGAGCGCAGACTGACCTACAGGACAAATTCTGGAATGGACAGCAGCCTGAATTTCCATAATTTGTGAATGGGAGTAAAACTAAGCCTCCCATTCCCCACTAACTTTTGTGTAGTGCCCGTACTGAAAGTAGGGGGGGGGGGGCGCTACACTAGTAATAGCGGTGATCTGCGATTTTTAGCGGTATTGCGACGGACAGGTCGGACACTTTTGACACCATTTTGGGACCATTGACATTTACAGAGTGATCAGTGCTATAAATATGCACTGATTACTGTGTAAATGTCACAGGCAGGGAAGGGGTTAACACTAGGGGGCGATCAAGGAGTTAACTGTGTTCCCTAGTGTGTGTTCTAACTGGGGGAGGTGGGACTAACTAGGAGAGATGACAGATCCTATGTTTCTACTTTGTGTCTTCTCTCCTCTGACAGCACGGATATTTGTACGTTTACACACACAAAAAAAAAAAACTGTGCTGCCGCTCGTGCACGCGATCGTGCCCGCCGGCCACGTGCATCGGGTTCCTCGCTGTGCAGCAGGCGCGCACCCTCTGGTGGCTCTCCTGCGCAAAGCCGTATATATACACACATGATTTCGCCCAGGAGAGCCATTTTGCTGCAGTAAATCTGCATGAGACGGTCGGGAGACAGTTAAAGTACAAATTAATATGGAATAGTTACAATTACTGTGTGCAAAATCACCGCATTGATATCACTAATGAGATCCTCTTGGTTCATCTGACGCGTTTCAGAGTATCAATGTCTCTTTCTTCAGGGAAGTTATGACCTCCTCATAACACCCCTAAAGAAAGAGACATTAATACTATGTAATTTACTATGCTAGTGCCTTTAAAGTCCACTTAGGGGTATTTTTCCTGTGTTTAGTCCCTCCTGAACCCACCAAAATCCGACCCATCTATGGCCAGCATTAGACTTGAAAATTTTTATTCTGGAGATCATTCTATTTTACATGATTGCTGTCATGAAATGTATGGCCTGGGTGTAAAGCCTACATTTCAAAGGATGAATGGAAATGGTAACGTAGTTACAGTAGAATAAAAGTCAACTGTGCCGTCTGGAAAATGATTGACCAAAAACAGAGACTGCATCCTATCGTATGCAATTACTGTTTGGCAGCGCCATTGTATTCAGGTGCCAGTATACCTTTTTGAGATGGGATCAAGGGACACCTATTAGCAAAAAGTATGTAGGCATAGGACACACCCCTTGCTACGCCCCCTTAACCACTTCCAGACCTGCGCACGACGATGTACGTCCATTTTTTAAAGATTGATATCTCGGTAACGGCAGCAGCTGCTGCCACAACCAAGGTATCAATCTTTAGTGTGCGCGGTCTGGTAAACGATAACGGCGGTCTCCGTGGCGGATTCGCCGCGAGATCGCCGTTATCGGTGGCGGGAGAGGGCCCCCCCCCTCCCGCCGCTCTCCCGCGCCCTCCGCCGCTTACCGGAGCCGTCGGTAGCGGCGGAGGCGATCGGGACCGTTCGGCAGCTGAGCGGGGACGAGACTGAAGGAAAAATCTCCTTCGCCCGTCCCCATAGCTCTGCTGGGCGGAAGTGACGTCAAAACGTCAGTCCCGCCCAGCCTCTTAAAGAGACAATTTTTTTTTTTGTCATTTGAAAAAATGACATTTCCAATTTTTTTTTTTTTTTTGCATTTAAGCCCAAATATGAGATCTGAGGTCTTTTTGACCCCAGATCTCATATTTAAGAGGACCTGTCATGCTTTTTTCTATTACAAGGGATGTTTACATTCCTTATAATAGGAATAAAAGTGATCAATTTTTTTATTTTTTCAGTGTAAAAAGTAATACAATAAATAAAAATAAATAAGAAAACAAAAAACAATTTTTTTTAAAGCGCCCCGTCCCGACGATCTCGCGCGCAGAAGCGAACGCATACGCGAGTAGCGCCCGCATATGAAAACGGTGTTCAAATCACACAAGTAAGGTATCGCCACGATCGTTAGAGCGAGAGCAATAATTCTAGCCCTAGAGCTACTCTGTAGCTCAAAAAATGCAACCTCTAGAATTTTTTAAACATCGCCTATCGAGATTTTTAAGGGTAAAAGTTTGACGCCATGCCACGAGCGGGCGCAATTTTTAAGCGTGACATGTTGGGTATCATTTTACTCGGCGTAACATTATCTTTCACAATATATAAAAAAATTGGGCCAAATTTATTGTTGTCTTATTTTTTAATTCAAAAAAGTGAATTTTTTCCAAAAAAAGTGCGCTTGTAAGACCGCTGCGCAAATACGGTGTGACAAAAAGTATTGCAATGATCGCCATTTTATTCTCTAGGGTGTTAGAAAAAAAAATATATAATGTTTGGGGGTTTTAAGTAATTTTCTAGCAGAAAAAACTGTTTTAGTCTTGCAAACACCAAATCTGAAAAACACCTAAGGTCTGGAAGTGGTTAAAGGAGAATTTTACAAAAAAAGGATTAGTTGAACCCAAAAGTGCTTTTTTTTAACACTACTATTCCTTTATACTGGCTTTTAAAATTTACAAATGCAGCAATTCAGAAATTGGATGAAAGGTTTAGCACTGGGAAACACTTAAAAAAAAAAAAAAAAAATAAAAAAAAAAAAAGTACATTTATATACAACTATATTGATCAGACCAAAATGAGGGACAAATAAGGAGGAAAGAGGGACTTTGTTCCAAATCGGGGACAGTCCCTTGAAATCAGGGACAGTTGGGAGCTATGGCTGCAGGTGCCAGAATAGAATATCTGGCAGCAGAGAGTCTCCCATCCACCGCGTTTTCTCTCTTTCCGAATGAGAGAAATCTAGCCATGTAAGGCTATTTTATAAGAAGTTTCTGCAAATTAACTTTTTTGGGAAAACAGAAAGGCAGATGACCACTAAATTTAACACAGTTCAACAATTGGCACTCACCCAAATGATGTTCATGAACCCAGACCACATCACAGAGACCAGAATCTTCAGAGTCAAGGGGTAAAATTCCTATTGGGCAAAGCAAGTAGTTAAACATGGGACAATTTGTGGAGGCTTTCTTTTGAGCTACACAGTAAAATAATAATGAGATAATAAGAAATAAAATGGTGACTACCCGATATTAGAAACGAGAATAATCTGGGAACAAATTGAGGATGGACAGATACTTTAGTTGATGTGTGGAAAACGGTCTTTGTCACAAGTTTGCGTCGGTCCATCTTGTCCGCATTTCGCACTACCAACCATCCGTTGTCCCTTTATTATATGTTGACAGTCTACGCAGAAGAGACACTGCTAATGATGTTCTATGAATTTGGATAGGATGATGGCTTATGCATGAGCCGTGACTGCTTGGTCAATGCTTTACCTTGTCTTTTATGACTACAAGGAGCTATAGCATTAAAGCCCCTTCCACACGAGGTGGAATCTGAGGCGGAGTCAGCCTGCTCCCGCCAGCTCAGCGGGAGATCAGTCCGTTGATCTCCGCTGTGCTGGCGGATGACAAGCTCCTCTCTGCTCACCGAGTGGGGAGGGGCTTGTCGGGCGCCGCTGTGTCCTATGGAGCGATCCGATGAAAACAGACAGCATGTCAGTTTTCATCAGATCTCACCCGATCCGATCAGCCATGGACGGATGGGTACGTATCCCCATACGTCTGTTTTTAGCGGATCGGATGTCAGCGGACATGTCTCCGCTGACATCCAACGCTCCATAGAGATGCATGGAGTGGCCTATCGGGTCCGCCATCAAAACTGACAGGCAGACCTGAACGGTCCGTCCGTGTGAAAGGGGCCTTAGACTAATTCTAGTTACCCTTTTATTGTGTATGCCAAATTGCTGTAATTAATTTTTTCTTTTTTTTGGGGGTCATGGTATTTATACACAGTAGCCAGTGTGACTTTCGGACTTTGTAAATGTGACAAAGACAAAAGTTGTCTTGTTAATTTTGGGTTTTAGACCAGTATTTGAGGAATGGCGTTCTCAGGTAAATGCAACAATATTAATGGAACAACAGGCATATAAGATCAGGGGTAGAATAGAAATACTATACAAGTTATGGGAACCCTGGGTAAGAGCCCCAGGACTGGCTTTTTTCTCCTTGGTCTCCCCTAGAACATCTTAGAAATAACATATGTTGTAATAGGTGGGCAAACATGAGTTGGATAGGCCCTTATATAGTATATAAGAGGATGTATAGTGATGGAGAGGAGAGGAAAAAGAGGGGGGGAAGAGGAAAAAAAAAAAAGGAGGGAAGAGGAAAAAAAAGAGATGGGGAGGAGAGGAGAGCTTGTGTGTTTCTTTTTAAATATATTTTTTTATTTTATTTTTTGCTTTGTCTGTTTGTTGCTTTGGTTGTTTGTTAGCTTGATTGTTTGTTTGTTTTAGGAGCGATATAATAATAATCTGGAGACTATTTGAAAAGCGAGAGAGTTAAAAGATCACTAAAGGAAATATTTTTTTTAGCTAAATAGCTTCCTTTACCTTACTGCAGTACTGGTTTCATGTCCTTATTGTTCGTTTTTGCTTTGAAGTTGCTGTAATTCTGCTGTGATCTCCACACTTCCTGCTTGTCTGTTTCCTTATAACCATCATACTGGGAGCTTTTCACTGTAGGTCTAAGCTGTCATTACTGTGTGTCTAAAACTCCTCAGAACCAATCAGATTCATTTTAAAAACAAAACACTGCCCTGGATTTGTTTGTTTTTGTTCTGTGGGTCTCTTTACTTCACAGAAACATGAAACCAGTTTAAAAGCGAAAGTGAAACTAGAGGCACATTATATGATTGAATTTAATCTATTTTTAATCATTTTTAAAAGGAATCAGTTAACGTTTATGTCTCTATACCCTGTAAACAGTCATTTCAGCAAAAAAAATGTTTTCCTTTAGTGACCCTTTAATGTTAAGAACTAATACGTTTAAATCGCTAGAAAAAGAATTGTAAATATGGTGATTTGTTGTATTGTTTGAAAAACCTTTAAATAAAAAACTGAATAAAAAAAAAAAAAAATGTATTATAAAAAAGGAGCCAGATCATGCATTTATCAACACAGTGACCCGACTGATAGCAGCATGACATCCTGTAATACTGGACAATATCCTCCTAAGCAATTGGCTCTTAATCAACCTATCACTAGACATGAGCATTGGCTAAGTGACTAAGGCTGGCCATAGACTGTTCGAATCTCGGCTGGTTCAGAAGCAGCCAGCCGAGATTTGAACCATGTGTGGGCAAGCTGACTGTACCAAGTTGATCAATCAACTTGGGTACAACCAGCCTGCTTGATAAAATTGCTACAGCCACTAGCAATAATCACTGTCTTCTCCTGGCGTGGACGGCTTCCCCCACCGAGAGCAGACAATTGCTCGGCAGGAGAGATTCTCTTGTCTGTATTGATGGGGGAATCCTACAAAAAAAAAAAAAAAAAAAAAAAAAAAAAAAAAAGAATTCTGCAACCCATAGTTCCAGGAAAGAAATTTGCACCGTATAAGGCCTGCCTAAGTCTGTAGAAATGCTGACCTACTTTCAAAAAGGTAACAATGACCCTGATGGAGTGATTTTATATTTCCTTATCATTGCGGCTCACCAATACATAAGAATGCATCCTAAACCTGGTTACCTTAGATGATTTCATAATATAGTTATTGGTTATTTATTGGTTGTTACAAAGTGACCAAATAACCATGCCCCTTCAGGAATGTGTGCCATTTTCCTTAAAAGGTAATGCTGCTTTCCAGGGGCTTACGATTGGTTAATGCTACAAAGACTGTTGTATATAGTACAGCCAAAATTTGGAGCTTTTCTCTCAACAGAACTGTGATAAGCACATGTCTGTTCTGATCATCTTCCAAGCCATTCCTGAGTGTCTCGGAGCTTCTCCGAGTGGTTTCCGAGTGTCTCCGGCGCCCCCCACCTCTGGCCACATGCGGTACTGCATACAATAGCAGTCACTGTGGAACTAATTATCTGAGTTTCCATTAACTCCTTTGGGGAAACTCGCTTTAATATACAAGTGCTTTGGTTTACAAGTATTCTTCTGAAACCAATTACGCTCCCAATCCAAGGTACCACTGTATAGCGAAGTATCTTGTTAGAAATAACAAATGTAATAATATTGGAAAAATCAAATTTCCTAATTAAATGTTATACCTATAAGTGTGCGATTATTATTATTTTTTTGAGCTGTGCATTTTTTTTTACAATAACTAGTATTTAATAATAATAATAATAATAATAATACAGACCTTCAACACGGAATACAGGATGATAAAATTACACTACAAGGCTGGCCATAGACAGTTTTTTCTTGTAATATATATTTATTTTTTATTTTTATTTATTCTTTATTTATTTTTTTATCAGCCAGCAGATTTTCCCATTCACACATGCGAGTTGGATGGAGGAATCCTCCACTGTCAGAACACACCAATTAGCGGCTGCAAGCCAGTGATTAAACAAGATCGATTTCTAATGAGTCAGAACGAACATAGATCGAAATTCAGACAGTCCCTGCTGAACCAGACGACTTTCAATGAATCAATAGGCAGTTTAACTCTACAAAGAAAAAAAAAAATACAGAGATAGGTACAGTATCCGCTCTTACCTACAGCCTCATCATCTGGGTGAAAGAAAGACACTTTGGATCCCACTAAAAATAAATAATCAAGATCTTTAGAATTACAAGATTGCTTGGAAAAGCAGACCATCAGTTATGTATTGATGCCCAACATTTCTTCACAGATGGATAGTGTAGAGAAGGTGTGACAGACCCAACCAACATAGGGGCTTCTGGAGAGGACTAGGAGCGAGCCTCTTACAGAATAATTATGGGCCCTGGGTTTTAAGGGAGCAATACTCTCTGTGAGCTGTATGCCTGGGGACCCTTGAAGTAATGTTACTTTGGATTCAAGTCCATGTCTCCCCCAAGATACTGTATAGGGCCTATATGCCATATTGGAAATAGTGACTGCTTCACACTGTTAGGACTCATAGCAGAAGCCGATGTCCTCAGCCAGCCACTTGTCCTGCATTGTCTGCTATAATGCGTATTGTAGTTAGGGAGCTAGGAGACGAAAAGGCTAGGACCTGAAAGACCACATCTCTGAGCCACCTAGTCTGGCAATGGATTAGTTAATTAGCTCATGTTAATTTGGGTTTTTGGTTACAGGTGTATTGTTAGAGTAATATGCTTTTGATGTGAAAATCCCGAGATTTTAACTGCCCCGCCTCTGCACTGCTTCCTGGCGTGGTGGCCATCTGTAAGCCCAGGGGCCCCATAATCTTCTATTGCCCGGGGCCCCATAAGTTGTCAGTCCGCCCCTGGACACTGCATACAAAGTCCTGATGCATTGGTATAGGACCCCAGATATTTTACACGCCCGCAACCACACAAAACAATGCTGGAGATGTAATAATGCTGTGGGCACTCACTTCCAATTTTTTTTGGGAATGTCCCCCTGTTCACCAATTTTGGCTTCGAATCCAGGAGTTGTTAGAAAAGCTGGTTGGTATACCCGTTCCTCTGTCGCCCATGCACTGTTTGTTAGGTCTCCCTTTCCCTGGTATTTATAAGGCCCCGCGCCGACTGTTTTTTATTTTACTGGCTGCTAAAAGGGTTATTCCAAGATTGTGGTTGTCCACCTCACCCCCAACAATCCCACAACTACTCACTACTGTAGCTGACATACGCAGAATGGAGCAACTGACGGCTACAGTGGAGGGTACAGAACAGAAATTTTCTGAAACATGGTCAGCATGGGATGATTTAGTATATGGGTCTGAAGGAAATGAACCGAGTTAGTTATCACCAAGTGCCTACATGTTCCTGTGAATGGATACGTTATTTACATCTCTTTATGTGTAGATCTTTTTGGTGGTTTTACAGTATGTTTATCAGTAGTGCATTTAGGTTTTGTGCTGCTCTAGGCCTGACTAAATCCCCCCCCCCCCCCCCCCCCCCCCCCAATTTAAATATGACCCACCCCTTCCTGTTTAAGATCCACACAATTTTCAAGTGGGGACACTAGTTCTTAGGGCCTGGGGGGGGGATGGATTCCCTTAAAGTGGAGGTTTACCCGGAAATGACAATTTTTAAAATTAGATTGATGCTCGTTTTGTCTAGGGGAATCGGGTAGTTTTTTTTTAATCAAAGCCGTACTTACCGTCTTAGAGATACATCTTCTCCGCCGCTTCCGGGTATAGGCTGCGGGACTGGGCGTTCCTTCTTGATTGACAGTCTTCCGACAGGCTTCCGACGTTTGCATCTATCGCGTCACGATTTTCCGAAAGTAGCCGAACGTCGGTGCGCAGGCGCCGTATAGAGCCGCACCGACGTTCGGCTTCTTTCGGCTACTCGTGACGCGATGGATGCGACCGTCGGAAGACTGTCATTCAAGAAGGAACGCCCAGTCCCGAAGACCATACCCGGAAGCGGCGGAGAAGATCGCTCTCTAAAAACGGTAAGTACTGCTTCGTTTTTAAAAAAACTACCCGATTCCCCTTGACAAAATGAGCATGAATCTAATCTTAAAGATTTTTTTAGGGTGAACTCCTGCTTTAATTTGTATAGATTTCCTCTCACTTCCTGTTTGGCTATGGGGCAGGAAGTGAAGAAAAAATCTCTTGTTGGCCTAGGCCAGGATACAGCGTTGATGTTTATGTTGCCTCTATGACCCCTGTAAGGTCAGAACAGGAGGCTGTTCCAAATTTACCTCGATTTTTATCTCTGTGTTTTACTTATTTTACTATGTGTTTATTATTTCAATTTTTCTTTAAAGGGGTGTCATTTTTTATGTTTATTAAAAGTCAGCAGCTACAAAAAGTGTAGCTGCTGGCTTTTAATAAACATACACTCACCTGCTCCACGTTCCAGCGACGCGCCGGCCAGGGCTCCACTCCTCTCCTCTCCTCTCCTCTCCCCCCCCCCCTCTCCGGCCGGCGTCTTCATTCTAAGTGTGGGCACCCGGCCGTGACAGCTCTCGGCTTCACGGCCGGGCACCCACTGCACATGCGCGAGCGGCGCTGCGCCATCTGATTGGACAGGCGATCGCCTGGGACCTGTCACGTGTCCCAGACGATCGCCTACAGGGAGGGGCTGCCAAAAGGCGATGTGACTATTCGCCTTAGCAGCCCCTCGGCGGAAGGAGGAAGTGGGACATGAAGACCCACTCCTCCTGAAGCCCCCACTCCCCCCCCAAAAAAAATTACATGCCAAATGTGGCATGTAAGGGGGCGAGGAGTGGATTAAGCGGAAGTTCCACTTTTGGGTGGAACTCTGCTTTAATGGGATTGAATTTCTTTATTCCAATCAAGGTAACTGTTTATCCACATCGCCATTCCTTTACATGTACAAATTGTATGTGCCTGGTAGCTCGCTAGGATAATGTATACCTGCATTCCTTCAAACTGTTGATGATGCCTGTGTATTCTCTTTTGTGTGACTTGAAAAAAACGTATAAATAAACAATTTAAAATAAATATACTGTAAATTCATGTTATGTGTCTGTCATTGCTCACCTTCTAGGATTATGCCGGCAACTTCTCTTCCTACTGCTACAAAGTCTCTCTCTGGATACAATTTTGAAATAAGCTAATAGGGAGACAAAAACAAGTTTTGAAGTCTACACTCTATGTACGATATAATGCATGTATATTATAGTAAATCTGTATTAAACCAACAGAAGAAATAATTTACAGGATCCTTCAGGTGTCTTAACTTCTCTATAGAGCACCAAATTGAGAGGTTATTATGCAAAACCTACTTCAACTATGACATCAGTACATTGGCTCACCAATGTCACCTTCCATTGTAAAGTGGAACTAAACCCTCCTATCCTTTACAGCCAAGGAAGTTGCCTCTGTTTGATCTGCAGTTGCTTTGGTTCAACATATGTGATCAGCTATGACAGCAGTCATTTGATGGCTTGACAGTTCAGTTGAGTGCTGACATAAGCATACTAGTGACCGTAACAGTTATTCAAGCCATGCCTTTGGTGGGTTTAGTTCCACCTTAAGCATTGTCCAAATCCTGCTGTGTATTTGAAGGATCTTACTATTGGCTATGGAGTTAAAAGGGGTCAGAGGACAGGAAAGCTTAGGTTTTCCAGTTTTAAATATGATCAGCAACTAAATTAAAGTGGCCCCCATAGGGCCCCAGGTGGCAACCCCCCCCTTTTTTTTATAAAAAAAAAATATATATATATATTTTTTTTTTAATATATTTTTATTTTATTTTTTATTAAAAAGGGACAATTTATTTTTTAGAGGTCCGGAGGTCCCCAGGGCCCCAGATGACAACCCCCCCCTTTTTTTTATAAAAAAAATATATATATATATAAAAACATTTTTTTTTATTATTTATATGTGCCTGGAACGAAGACGGGTGAAGATGGAAACAATGAGATTGCATTGTTGGAATGCTTTGTTTTCAGATTATGTAAAACGTATGTGCTAGTATGCGATGCATACTAGCACATTTTTTTTTTTTTAAACCTGCAAGGTAAAAGTATAAAGAAAAAGCATCCAGCGGTTTACAACTGCTTTAAAGCGGATCTCCCACGCCAAATTTTTTTTAATGGCTCTTTAAATGTTAAATGACCCTAATTAGCGCTACTCACGTGTCCTGTCTCCCCCGGCCGCTCCGCTGCTATACAGTGGCAAATAAAAACGTATATTCCTCCATCCGGTTCCTGCTCCATTTTAACTGTGGGCATAAGCCCACAGCTCGGCACTTCCTTGTTCCGGTGGATCTGTGTAATTGAGATGGTTCAAAACGCCCGCCCTCCTTGCTTTGTTTACATCCGCGTCACTTCCTGCTACACAAAGTCACGCGATGTTTGCTTTCACAGGGCCAACTTTGATAATTAGGGAGCGCAGAGACAAGCTCCCAGAAGACACAGCGCGGGACAGCAAGCCAGAGAAAACCCGAGGGGATGCAGACCGGAAGACATACCAGTGCAGATGGTACAGTAATTTTTTTTTTATCTAAAACTATCGGATGTAGCATTGATTTGTACCGTTAGTAATATTAACATTAAGTTAAATTGAGGGTGGAGCTCCGCTTTAACAGTATTTTGATTGACTAAAATATATGACTCAAACAATTCAAATGACTAAAATACAACTAAAACACAGTTTTAGTCAAAAGACTATGACTAAAACAAAATTTGATGCCAAAATTAACACTGCACTACCACATAAGAATAAGTAAGGGGCATCTACTATGCTGCTGAAAGGAAAAATAAATAAGCTTTTCCTTTTTTTCTTAATATTTTATGTTGGCATTACAGCCAATAGAGTTTACAGGTGTTATTTCCTTTCTTTATTTTTGAACTACTTGTCCTGCGAAAGTTTACCCTTCCTAACCAGGCCATTTTTTGCAAAACAGCACTGCGCTACTTTAACTGACAATTGCCCGGTTGTGCAACATTGTACCCAAATAAAATGTAGTTTTTTTTCCCTCGCAAATAGAGCTTTCTTTTGGTGGCATTTGGTCACCTCTGCAGTTTTTGTTTCTTGCACTATAAACAAAAAATACTGATAATAAAAATAAAAAATAAAAAATAAAATCTAATATTTTGTACTTTCTGCTATAAAACATATCAAATAATTTTGAAAAACCCCAATAAACGTTGATTGGTTTGCACAAAAGTTTTAGCATCTACAAACTATGAGATTTTTTTTTATTTATTTATACATTTTTACTAGCAATGTCGGCAATCAGCAACTTATAACGGGACTGCGACATTGGAGCAAACAAATCAGACACTAAGTGACACGCCAAATGCCTGTAGCAGGTTGTAAACGCGATAACTCGCGTTTAGCCGCGTTTCGTTTACAAGTGTTTTTAATGGAGATACATTTTTGACTATTTGCAAAAAAAACAAAATGATTCTAAACGCAAATGCGGCTAAACGCGGCATGTAAATGTGTCAAAACTGACATTTTTTAACGTTGGTTACTATCTGTCAAGTTAAATATTTTAGGAGAGGTTTTAAAACATCCTGTGTACATTAAGCCTCAGTAGTTACCTTTGTATTAATCGGACTCAAGGCACAAGCTTTCACTTGCAGCTTCACATGATAATCACTGGGAGACAAGCCTGGTTCCTGATTAAGATAAATAATACAGATGAACAGAACAGATCCCAGAAAATAGGAATGTAATGAAATTAAAAGCCAACCCCCAGCTTAATGGAAAACAAAATAAAAAAAATAGTTCCCAAACAAAGTAAAAAAAATAATAATAATAATAAAAAAAAAAAAAAAAGTATAATATATATATATATATATATATATATATATATATATATATCACACACACACACACACACACACACAGGTGAACAAAACAGGTCACAGAACACCAGAACATAATACAATTAAATCAGGGGTCAAGTCCTGGGGAAAAAAGTGTGGGAACTCCCACCCAAGATCCACTCCCCCACCAAAAAAAATGATACGCTCATATGCATAATTACTAAACCGCATGTTTTTTTTAAGCAAGTTCTTTCTAAATCCCGCGATAACTCGCGGCAGACCTCCGCAATGTTTCCTGGGAACAATGACAAAAGGTCCCAGGAGACATTGCGGCATCAAGGAAGTGACGGAAAACCCGCACACTACCCGATTAATCCATATACAGGAAGCGGCCAGTAACATAAAGGATTACTAAGGTTCGCCTGCCCCTGACAATGACTCGAGCTGGGCATCGCTGCTTAGTGAAGGATTGGCTCGGGCAGCTCAGCTGCTCCAGTCCTGCAAAGGGAACTGCATTCCTGCTGTGAAAAAAGTGCAGGAACTCCGTTCCCACGCGTTCCCGCAGGACTTGAGCCCTGAATTAAATCTCAAGTCAAGTAAAATAAAATAAAAAAAACAGTGCCTAGACAAAATGAGCATCAGATAAAGACTTTTTCTGGACAGATTGGGCAATTATCCAAAGTCATTGGTGGCAACACAGGACAGCCCCCAACCGCCACTCTTAAGCCTCGTACACACGGTGCGATTGTTGCAAGGGGATGGTCTGTTGACAGACTGTTGTCCTAAAATCTTACCGTTAGTACGCTCCTTTTGACAATTACTGTCCAATTTTCGGCCAACAAATGCTGGATGACAGTAAATTTTCGGCGGACAATGGTTTGACGTACAAACACGCATGCTCGGAATTAATGCTCACCAAACACAAAGTTAGCAGAAGGGGCCCAAAGGGAGGTGCTCAAGAGCTGAAAATTCCTCTTGGTACATCACTACGTTCGTGCATGTGGCACGACAATTGAGTAATGTTAGTATGCAAGGCAAGATCCTGGCACACGCCCTTTTGACAAAAATCTGACGCTTAAGGCATCAAATTGATCAGGCCAATTAAATTTTTTTACCCCAATTGCATCTACAGTGCTCTGGTTTAGAGGAGAAACTGGCCCAGGACAAACTCATTGACGAGCTGACCCACCCAATGGTAAGATGAAGAAGAAAACCTATGGGTGCCTATGCCAAGTCTACTGTGCATAGATGCATGCTATATTCTCAGGCTGAAATGCGATGGATGTTCAAGGTTAGGCTTGGTTCACACTACTGCAATACAACTTTGACACACCTCATCAACTTTTTGAGATGGACATGAGGGACACCTATCAGCTAAAGTATGCAGGTATAGGACACACCCTTTGCCACGCCCCCTTAAAGGAGAATTGGACAAAAAAAAAAACAGGATTGTTTTTTTTACCACTACCATTCCTTTATATTGGCTTTTGGGATTTACAAATGCAGCCATTTAGAAATCAGATGAAAGGTTTAGTGCTGGAAAACACTTTTTGATAGATAAAAAGTGCATTTTATATACAACTATATAATGAGGGACAAATGAGAAATGAGGGACATTGCTCCAAATCAGGGACAGTTGGGAGCTATGCCTTGATGCAATTTTCAGTGCGATTATGTATTGTAGTTCCACATTGGTGTGACTTGGTTGTGTTTTTTCATTTTTGATGGGGTCACACTGCAAATCGCACCAAAGTAGTGCAGGGACCTTTTCCAGCATCACAATGTGATGAGATGCATTGATTAGAACGCGCACTATTGAATATAGTGTGGTTTGCCTTGTTATGCGATTCTGCGCGAGAAGGGGCGGACTGTCAACTCATGGGGCCCCCGGGCAATAGGAGATTATGGGGCCCCTGGGAAATAGATTATGGAGCTACACACACTAAAAAGGTACTGGAGAGGCGTGGCAGCTTTAATCTTGGGATTTTTTTTTTTAAAACACATATTTTTACATACTATCCCTGGTTTTACTGAGGCTGGCAACCCTGATGGGGCCCCCTAATGGCATGGGGCCCTCGGGCAGTGCCTGGGTTTCCGAATGGTCAGTCCGCCCCTGTGCGCGAGTCATAGTCGCATCAGAATTTGCACCAGTACTAAAGCTAAAACACGAAACCCACACATTTGCACAGGCTGAAAAAGGAAGGATGCAGAATAATTGGTAGTGGCAAAAATGAAAAAAAATAAATCACCTTTTCTTGAAATATGAACTTCTCTTCATCTTGCACTGCAGATAATTGATAGTATAATCCCTTCATGATGACCTGTACAAATAAAGGAGAAGATTAACTCATCCATAAAAATGGAGGCCACGGTGTGCAGCCTGCAGTTTCCCATGGATTTCTAGCTGTAGAATGCTGCAGATACAGCTCGACTTTCACCAGTTATGCGCAAATACAGTGCGACATAAAATATTGCAACAACCGCAGTTTAATAATCTAGGGTCTCTGCTATAAATGTATATATAATGTTTGGGGGTTCCAAGTAATTTTCTAGCAAAAAAATACTAATTTTAAAGCGGAACTTCAATAATTTTTCATCTTTCGATCTAATAAATCCTCTGCGCTTGTCGTGGCAGAGGTGAGTCGGTAGAAGCACTGGAAAGCGGTGGGGGAGGGGGACTTCCCCTCTCGCCACCCATAAGTACGATCAAGCAGTGGAACAGCCGCTATGATCATTCTTATGGTGTAGAGAATCGCAGGCTGAAAAATACAATATCTGAATGATGCCTGTAGCTGCACCCATCTTTCAGATATCCCCACACAAAGCCCAGGACATCATATGACGGCCGGCGGGCGGGAAGTGGTTAAGTCAGGGATCCTCAAACTACGGCCCTCCAGCTGTTGCGTAACTACACATCCCATGAGGCATTGTAAAACTCTGACATTCACAGACAGAACTAGGGCATGATGGGAATTGTAGTTCCTAAACAACTGGAGGGCCATAAGTTTGAAGTCCCCTGGGTTAAGTAGTTAAACTGACCTCATTTTGATCTAAAGAACTACATCTTACATTGTTTCTCTATCTCTGATGTTGTTAAAACTTGTCAGGCTGCCTGCAATTTCTATTTTCTTTGGTCAGCTGTCAGAAGTGAGCAGAGAACTCTCTGCACTTGTTATATAGAATCGGGAATGGCGATCTCGATTCTTTAACAATTAATCGTGCAGCTCTAGCGAGCATGCATCGCATGCTAGCACATTATGTGAAACGTACCTGAAAATGAAGCATTCCAGCGATGACAGTGCATCGTCACCTGTCTTCCTTCTGGGTTCGCAGACTCCAGCTGTGTGACTGGCCAGAGCCGCGATGATGTCACACCCACGCATGTGCAGGGATGCCGCCATTTATGGCACAGGATACTAAAGGAACAGTTCCAGTAGCCATTTCTTCAGAGCGCATGCGCCGATTACATCATTGGCTGCATATATAGTAAACATCTTGTAAACAGTGCACATTTAGGAGAGATTTCAGTACCTATAGGTATGCCTATAAGGCACTGGTGCTCAACCTATGGCTCTCCAGCTGTTGCGAAACTACAAGTCCCATCATGCCTCGGCCTTTGGGAGTCATGCTTATACCTGTCAGCCTTGCAATGCGTCATGGGACTTGTAGTTCTGCAACAGCTGGAGGGCCACAGGTGGAGCACCCATGCTATAAGGCATACCTATAAGTACAAGTCAGTGATTGATTAAAGTTTATAACCACATATTCGTAATGTCATCGATGTGCTGAGAATTTCTGTACAAAATGTACAATTTATGTACATTTTGAAGCTCTACTAGTGTATGGCCAGCCATAAATGGAGCAAATTACTTTCCTGCAATCACAGGTTGCAAGAAAGAAATTTGCTCGATTCCCCCCATCAACACAGACAGTGTTGATGCGGGAATCCCTCCTGCTGGGCCACCGTCTTCTCCTGGTGGGGGCTTAGGTGAAGCTGTCCCCGCCTTGAGAAGACAGCGATTATTGCGAGTATAGCAGCAGCTAGCGATAATCGCAGGAAAAACCCAGCATGCTGGTTGTCTCCAAGTTAATCGATCGATCAGCCTGCCCACACACAATTCGAATCTCGGCCAGTTCAGCAACATGTGGGGGTCCAACGATTCCCCCATTCATGCTAAACATAGGAGGATGGAGAAATTTCCACTGCTGGCTGTTTTATTCTGACAGCAGTCATCCCTGGCTGTCAGAATATCTGAACAGAGGTTGCATTTGATTGGATGGAGACGCTATTCAACAAATAATTTTCCTGCATGGCTCCTTCAATTTTTAGACCGAAGAAGGTTGGTCGGTCGGGAGGGTGCAGACAGGGCCGCCCACGGCTTGAATTTTGACCCTGGCCAAAAGATTGTTGCGTGTGGCCAGCATAACTCTGTATGCCTAATGCAATCAAAAACTCCTGAGTTGCTCCTCTACTAAACCTGATAGGATGGCTGTTGCTTGTTGTTCTTCAAAAATGCTAAAGACATTTTATTAGGGTAAAAGAGTAATTGTGTGCAGGAGAACTAATACTTTTAACGTAATATAAAATATATCGTAATTATTATTATTACTGCTACAACTATAACTTGTATCCCCAGCATTGCTCCCTAGTGTACTGACAGCTCTCCCGTTGCCTGATCTTGATGTATGAACACTATGGGGGGGGGGGGGGATTTACTAAAACTGGAGAGTGCAAAATCTGGTGCACTTCTGCATAGAAACCAATCAGCTTCCAGATTTTAGCCCCTGTCAGTGGCAGCTGGTGGCACTTACCCCATCTAGGTAGTGGCATGGCGGGTATTGGCTCCTCTGTCCTCTCTTTCATCATGGTGGCTTCCACAGTGCTTCCTCCTTCATGTCCAATAAGGATGAGCTCAGGCGTGTTCGCAGCCGCACGTGCAGAGCCCGCCAGGAAGTTGGCACTGCGCTAATTACAGGCAGTGAGACATTTTCCCAGTCCGCGGCTGCACAAATCGGGAAATGTCTCACTGCCTGTGATTAGCACAGAGCAGTGCCGACTTCCCCTGGTGGGATCTGCAAGTGTGGCTGCGAACACGCCTGAGCCCATCCTTAGTGTCCAATAGGATTTCCTGTCCTTTTCAGCCAATCGGGTGACAGGTCTCAAGACCCGCAATCCTGATTGGCTGGGAGGAGGATCAGTGTTAGAATAGCGAATATTCATTCGCTATTCGAACACAAGTGGGTGGGCTCGGTTTGCATTCTCTGCGGCCCCCGAGCCCACCATATTTTGAAGCCTATTAGAGCTTCTAGCTCTAATCAGGTGCTTCAAACCCCCCCCCCCCCCCCATTGGAACTTATGCATCCGGGGTCCTGCAAGGGAAGGGACGCATGGATGGGGGTGGTAGCGCCCGTGCGCACTTAAAGCAGACTTCCAGGCTATTTTTAGTTCATTAAAAGTCAGCAGCTGCAAAAAGAATAGCTGCTGACTTTTAATAAACAGCCACTCACCTGTCCCACGGTCCAGCAATGCGGCCGCACGGAGGCCCGCTCTTCTCCCCCTCCTCTTCTCTGCGCCTCCATTGGAACTGTGGGCACTTGCCATGACAGCTTGTGACATGACGGCTGGGCACACACGGTGCATGCGCGAGTCGCAATGCGTTCTCGGAGTGGACAGGTGATCTTCTGGGGCCTGTCACGTGTCCCAGGAGATTATCTAGACGGAGGGGCGGAGTTGCCTAGGCGGCCCATAGGCGGAAGGAGGTGGGACAGGATGTCCCCTTCAAAACGAAGAACCCACCCCCCCCCCCCAAAAAAAATGACATGCCAAATGAGGCATGTAAGGGGGGAACGAGTACTTAAAGCGGAAGTTCCACTTTTGGGTGGAACTCCGCTTTAATGGCCCCTTAATGCAAGGGCACTCCTGGGCACTGCCCAGGAGCCCCAGGTACATGGGGGCCCCCACAATAATCTTGCATTACATCATACTTGCCAACTGTCTCGGATTTGCTGGGACAGTCATGCTTTTTACGAAACTGTCCCGATATGGACGTGTCCAGAGAAGCATCCCAGAACCTATACTGTGCCCTCCTGACCCCCCTGTACTGTGCCCTCCTGACCCCCCCTGTACTGTGCCCTTTGTGTTGACTAGTCTTTGATTTATGGAATGTTTTCCTTTTGTAAAATGAGTATAGGTTTAATTCTATGAACTATTTATACTTTATTTCTTGAAAGTAGGTGTGTAAATTGGGGCAAGCTAGTGGGGCCCGACCAGTGCATTACTTTGCCCAGGGGCCCATGATGCTATTAAGACGGCCCTGCCTGGCCCCCCTTTACATTGGGGTGATTTGAAATGCGATTTGACATGTCAAATGGCATGCCAAATCGCAGCCTTTTTCCAGCAACGGCACCCTCTGAATTGGTGCAGCGCCGACTTTGCATCGCATCACTTTTGGTGATCTCGGGGGCCAATTTCAATAGACATCTGTGAATGAACCCGCACAGATATCTTTCAATTCGCCCCCAAACTCGCACAGTGTGAACGAGGGCTAATTGTCAAAGCGTAATGGAACAAGCTGAAGTTAGAGCCCAGGTTCACACTGGGTACGATTTGAGATGCGATTTGACATGTCAAAACGCATCTCAAATCGTCGGCATTTGCCAGCAATGGCACTATCCTAATCGGTGCGACGACGCATCCGCGGCGCTGCACCGATTTCAAAAAGTAGTTCCTGTACTACTTTTTGCGATTTCGGGCCGCGATTTACATTGAATCCTGCACAGATGTCTCTTAAATCGCGGCCGAAATCGCAGCAAAATCGCACCAGCGAAATCGCCGTAAAATCGCGATTTTACTGCGATTTTGAATTCGCAGCAGTGTGAACCTAGCCAGAAGCTGATTGGCTGCCATACACAGCTGCACCAGTTTTAGTAAATCAACCCCCTATTTGTTAACGTCAATGACACCTATTGTCACAGCTGACGCTACTAGCTGCTACAGAGAGAATTAGCTGGAGGGCCCCATCAGCATTCGGCTATGGGGCCCCATGATTCCTAGTTACACCCTTGCCTGGAGAAATGCGAAATATGTGCAAAATGCAGAAACGAAAACTAGAAATGCTGCGTCAGCAGGAGAAAGAACACGCAAACAGGAACCTCCGACAATCCCCCTTCCTACTGTACCTCTGTGACCCCGCAGAGCTTCTCCTGTCCCTGCACTGCAATGAATGAGAGCTTCCTGATTCTGCTGCCAGGCTGTGCAAGGAGGAGGGGGAGGAGCCACACAGGGGGCTGGGTCTCACATTAACCCATCGCTGTCACAACAATAATCCTCTACTACTTTACTGCGAGGAACATCATTGCCTATATATATATATATATATATATATATATATATATATATATATATATATATATATATATAGAGATAGATAGATATAGATTTATAGATAAAGATAGATGATTAGACAAAGGACTCATACTTAGGGCTCATGCACACGGCACAAAAAAATTCACTTTTGGTGCTTTTTTTTTTTTTTTTACAGATCTGGATGCAGAGGATGGAAATTTATACACTTCTAAACACTGTTAGACACATGCGCAGAAGCGCAAATTGTTTACGCACCATTACATGCATTTTTCTTTAATGTTGGATGCAGCTCCAATGCAGATGCAGAAAACAGCTTCTTAGTCCCCAGGATGGGTGTCAGCCAGGGGCGAACTGACCATTGAGGCACTCGGGCACTGCCCGAGGGCCCCATCAGGGTTGCCAGGCTCAGTAAAACCAGGGACAGTATGTAAAAATCAGTGTTTTTTTTTACATCTGTCCCTGATATGTCCGAAACCGACATGCTTTTGATGTGAAAATCCTGAAATTTTAGATTTCCCTCCTCTGCACTGCCTCCTGGCATGGTGGCTATCTGTAAGCCCGGAGGCCCCATAATCTTCTATTGCCCGGGGGCCCCATGAGTTGTCAGTCCGCCCCTGGTGTCAGCGCCCATCTGAATGAGCCCTTACATTTTTCACAATAAATATATATCACAAATAAATCTAATGAATCACCTTGTGGGAATTTTATGGGTGTTTACTCCGTATTCCCATTGACTTGTATTTTTAAAGCTGACGCTGCCTGGAGCTTAGACCCCTTGCACACTGGGGCGGTTTTCAGGTGAGGCTGGCTGCATTGATGGGCGCCAGTGAGGCTACATTTGATGGTCGCTGGTGAGGCTGCATTTGATTTGCTCTGGTGAGGCTGCATTTGATGGGTGCTGGTTAGGTTGCATTTGATGGGCGCTGGTGAGGCTGCATTTGATGGGCGCTGGTGAGGCTGCATTTGATGGGCGCTTCATTAAAAAGGCAGGGTTTACATGGGATGGGGAAAGGTGGCGGAGTCAGGGTGGAGCCAGGGGGCGGCAAAATTAGGTTTTGCTTAGGGTGTCAAAAATTCTTGCACCAGCCCTGTTCAGAAGTACCGCAACACAGGAGTTTTTAAACCCTTCTTTGTGGTTAAAAGCGTCCCGCTAGCGGCCGAAAAGCGCCGCTTAAAAAGCGGTAAAGCACCGCTAAAATGACCAAACGCGTCCGCAGCCCCAGTGTGAAAGGGGTCTTAAACATGTTGTAGTGTCTGTTATTATTAACGAGTAAGTGATATTAAAGCTGAGCTCCACCCAAAAATGGAGCTTCCACTTTTTGGAACCCTCCCCCCTCCAGTGCCACATTTGCCACCTTTCAAGGGGGAGGGGGGTGCAGATACCTGTCTAAGACAGGTATTTGCACCCACTTCCGGTAATACGGTACTGCGGCAGACACGCCTCTACCCGCAGCCCCCGCTGTCTTCTGGGAAACACACTGTTCCCGGGAGAGACGGGGACCAGTGACGGCCCGGCGTGCTACTTGTGCATGCGCAGTAGGGAACCAGGCAGTGGAGCCGCGACGCTTCACTTCCCGATTCCCTAACCGAGGATGGCGGCGGGTGCAGCCGAGGCTGATGACCGATTTCTTGGCTGAGGACATCGCGGGCACGCTGGACAGGTAACTGTCCATTTTTTAAAAGTCAGCAGCTGCAGTATTTGGAGCTGCTGGCTTTTAAAAAAACAAAATTGGCAGAACCTCTGCTTTAAGCGCATTTTGATCCACCTATGTGCAGACTGGTTGTACCAAAGTCGATTGATAGTTCGTCTTCAGTACAAGCAGCCTGTGTTTTTTTTTTTTTTTGGATTACTGGCGACGGCAATAGCAGCTAGCAGTGATCATTGTATTCTGACTGCTCTGCAGTGCCATTCATTTTAAAGCGGGAGTTCACCCGATTTTTTTTTTTTAACATTATATTCATGCTCATTTTGTCAAGGGGAATCGGGTAGTTTTTTTTAAATCGAAGCAGTACTTACCGTTTTAGAGAGCGATCTTCTCCGCCGCTTCCGGGTATGGTCTTCGGGACTGGGCGTTCCTACTTGATTGACAGGCTTCCAACAGGCTTCTGACGGTCGCATACATCGCGTCACGAGTAGCCGAAAGAAGCCGAACGTCGGTGCGGCTCTATACGGCGCCTGCGCACCGACGTTCGGCTACTTTCGGAAAATCGTGACGCGATGTATGCGACCATCGGAAGCCTGTGAATCAAATAGGAACGCCCAGTCCCGCAACCCATACCCGGAAGCGGCGGAGAAGATCGCTCTCTAAAACGGTAAGTAGTGCTTCGATTTTAAAAAAACTACCCGATTCCCCTTCACAAAATGAGCATCATCCTAATGTTAAAAATTAAGTTTTCGGGTGAACCTCCACTTTAAGGCTCGGTTTACACTCCTGTGACTTAGGATCGGACTTTGAGACCCAAACTCACAGGACATGTAAAGTGCCATATATCTCTATGAGAGCGGTTCCAATTGACACTACTGAAGTCGCTGCAACTTCAGAAAAGGTGCTGGCACTACTTTGATCCGACTTTGACGCGGCTTCAATGCCAGAGAGTGTAAGGCCGGGTTAACACATATGCGAATTGGATGCGGCTTTCCCCTCATTCAGTTCACATAACAGGCAAGTATGACCAGCTGTCAATGGAGCCAGTTCACACGTGTCTGGGGTGGGCACGATCCAGATTGAAAAAGGGCCAGGTGCATCTTTGGGTTTAATTCAGGTGTGAAGTCAGGCTAAAATGCAGACCTGAATCGCACCTGAACCAGTGTACAGGAACGCACCGGACCCCAGGTACGAACCCACGGCTGCACATGTATGAACCCGGCCTAAGGCCCCATTCACACTTGTATTACCTGAAAGTGGCGTGACTTCGAAGCGACTTGAAGCAATACCTATGTAATCTTGAGGTCTATGGACCTCAAGTCGCATCAAAGTCGGACCAAAGTAGTGCAGGGACTACTTTGAAGTCGCACAGATACGAATAGTACTCATGGGAAATCACGGGGTACGACTTGTCGTGCAACTTTGCAGTCCCAAGTCGCACAAGTGTGAAAGGGGCCTAAAAGTCTTATTAAAGTCACTTCAAAGCCGTATCCACTGAAAATCGCGCTACTTTGGAATCAGTTAGTGTGCACCGAGCCTTAACGGTTACGCCAACGAGCTAAGATAACGCACATATGTTACATTTAGCACCCCGACACACAGCAATGCACCATGTTGCAATGTGTTGTGTCGCCACATTTTTGGCACATCCAATATTCAGGACATTTTGGTGTTTTGATAGTTCCTTCATTTTAACAAACTGCCATAACACAAGGCACTTTAATGGGTGACATTACGCATTGCATTAACACAGTGCACAAATGTAAACTGACCCTTAGCATTTTTGTGTACACACAAGGACGCTTACATGTTAAATATTTAAACAAGCTTTTTTTTACCAAGTCTGAAGTTCAGGAAATTCTGTGACATTAGGCCCATACAGTATATATGAACCTATAGGCCGATAGCTGCGCTGTTTTTTTGTCAGATGTACCCATGTTTTTTTGTGCAGTTAATCTGCAGTTTTCCGTAGAATTAGATTGTGTGTTTTTGGTGCATTTTCTGAAAGTGCGCCAAAGATGCAGCATGCAGGACTTGTGGTGCGCTTTCAGAAAATGCCCAAAAAACACGCACGCTAATATTAAAGTCAATAGAAAACCGCGGGTTAACCACACAAAACCACGGGTACCTCTGCGTTGCAGCCAAACCATGACTAAAAATGCCTAGGTGTGAATGCAGCATCAGGCAACACTTGTGTTTTGTTTTTTACAAGGCTAAAATTGGAAATAATCACTTTTGATGCTTTACAAGCACACCGTAAGCTCAGTGTAAATGCCATAGGCTTGGTTATGGTGCGTTTCAGCTGAAAAGCATCAAAGCTTGCCAAACTCTACAGGCAGCGTTACTTTTACCTCACAGCAAGGCTTACACTGCAGTGTAAAAACCTCCATTAGTTCCCCATTCTAATAATTTTGAGTGTGGTTGATAGGCGTTCAGGAAGCGTTAAAAAACCCGACCCAACCGCCTATTTTCAATGCCAAACTCTGCGGGTGTTTTGTCAGATTAGACGACCCGTCAGATTTTGTAACGGAAGTGACGATCCATCGCCGGCGCAGCCATCATGCTACACCCGGAGATCTTCCACAGTAAGGCCTCATGCACACTGGGCGTTAACATAACGTTTTAAAAACGCCAGTAGCTTTGTGAGTTTTTTTTAAGTTTTTTCATGTTTTTGCAATAGCGTTTAAAACCCCCCTTTTTTTTTTATGTTTCTTTTTTTTTTTTCAATGGATCAAAAACGTTAAAAAAAAACGCTGGTGAGCTGCATTTTTAAACGTTTATCTGCGTTGACATTAGAACCTTTTACAGATGTTAAAAAATGTCTTGCAAGCAGCATCTTTAAGGCGTTTTAGCAGCGGTGTATACACCACTGCTAAAGCGCACCTACCCATTGAAATCAATAGGCAGCGTTGAGGCAGTGTCGCTTTGTGGGCGGTTTTAACCCTTTATTCGGGTTAAAAGTGCCTTGCTAGCGGTAAAGTGCCGCTAAACCATTAACGCGGCTGCGCTGTCAGTGTCCTTTTAAAAGTGGTTGTAAACCCTTTTTTATAACGTTATGCTACAGGTAAGCCTATATCCTATATATACAGTATATATCCTATATAAGGCTTATCTGTAGCTAACCAGGATATCTCCTAAACCTGCACGGTTTAGGAGATATTCCCCTTTGTCTGCATGTGCCGAAGTCATCGGCACATGCGCACTGGGGCAAACTGAAGCAATGGCACCTATGTGAAGCAATGGCACATGCGCGGGAGTGACTCATCGCGGCTCCGGCCAATCACAGCACCGGAGCCGCAATACTCAGAAGTAACTCCGGGACGACATGGCGGTGGCCAGAGGGGCAGATGTGGACCGCTGCGGGGACTTCGATCAGAGGTAAGTAATACATAATGAGCTAGTATGCTATGCATACTAGCTCATTATGCCTTTGTCTTGCAGGGTGTTTTTTTTTTTGAGGAGGGTTTACTTCCTCTTTAATGCTACTGGCTAACTGTATCTTAAGTGTTATCTTTTAATTCCATGCTAAGGAGCTATCATTGGACAGTGTGACAGTGGATGGATAGGATCAGCTTCTTTGTAAAGTTGAACACCAGGTTAAGAAAACATTGTCTGGATACAAGAGGCATGTTTGCTCTTCCTTGAATCTTGATGTGCTTTGTGTATTTTTTCCACATCTGTGCAATAATCCAGAGTGACCCTATGTTCACACCTAAGCATTTTTTTGCAGTTTGCAGAAACGCACTACAGTCCATTTAACATGGTTTCCTATGGCAAACATTCACATCTATGTGTTTTACAGCCAGTGCATTTTTAGAAAGGGCTAGGTACTTTTTTTCGGACTTGAACCAGAAAAGCAAGTGTTACGTTTGTGATGGGATTTTTGATGCGTTGTGTTTTTTTCTCCCCCTTTAAAAACACTGTATATAACTGGTTGCTAAGGGAAGCCAGCTGCTGTGTCCGTAACAACCAAAGAGTCATCAACTGTCAGTGGGAAAAAAAACGGAATAGTAAGAAAAAAAAATGGAGTGGGCCCTTCTGGTATGGATTTGGAGGGGACCCCCTAATGCAAAAAAAAAATGGCGTGGGGGCCCCCCCCAAATCCATACCAGACCCTTATCCAAACATGTAGCCCGGCAGGTCAGGAAAAGGAAGGACACGAGCAAACACCCCCGGCTCCTGAACCATACCAGTCCACATGCCCTCAACATGGGGAGGGTGCATGGGGTGTGGGGGGCTCTGCTCCCCCACCCCAAAGCACCTTGTCCTCATGTTGATGGGACAAGGGCCTCTTGCCGACAACACTGAGTGGCGGTGGTGGGGGTCTGCGGGCAGGGCGCTTATTGGAATCTGGAAGCCCCCTTAACAAGGGGGCCCTCAGATCTTGCCCCCCATGTAAATGAGAATGGGGTGCATTGCATCCCTACTCGGTCACCAAAAAAAGGGTCAAAAATAAAGAAAAACAGTAGACGGTTTTTGACAAGTCCTTTATTAAAAATGTCCCCCATCATAGCTCCAACGCGTCTTCTTTCACCGGTACCCTCACTGATGTCTTCTTCCTCCAATTTCCCCCCTCTGGTGGCTTCTTCTCCCTCCAGTGATGTTTTCTTCCTCCGCTGCTGCTGACTCACTAAAAATAAACGGTCCTTCTTCAACGCTGGCTTCCTCCGTTGTGTCAGCTCAGCTGTCTGACAGTTCTTATATAGCCATGGGGAGTGAGTGATCTCACTCAGAGAACCCGCCCCTTCTGACATCACATGAAAAGCGTTGAATATGCAAATGAGGTAGATACGCCGATTCAGAAACGTACGTCCGCCCGGCGCAATTTTTTACGTCGTTTACGTTTTTGGCTTTCTCCAGCGTAAAGTTACCCCTGCTATATGAGGGGTATCCTATGTTATGAATGGACTTCGTTCCCGCGTCGAATTTAGAAAAATTTACGTAGTTTGCGTAAGTCGTTCGCGAATAGGGCTGTATGTAAGTTACGTTCACGTCTAAAGCATTGACGATTTGCGGCGTAATTTCGAGCATGCGCACTGGGATTCTTTCACGAACGGCGCATGCGCCGTTTGAAAAAAACGTCAAATACGTGGGGTCACACTAAATTAGAATAAAACACGCCCACATCATCCACATTTGAATTAGGCGGGCTTACGCCGGACAACATACGTTACGCCGCCGTAACATAGGGCGCAAGTTCTTTCTGAATACGGAACTTGCGCCCTAATTTACGGCGGCGTAACGTATCTGAGATACGTTACGCCCCACCGAGAGATAGGCAGATCTCTCTGAATCCGGGCCACTGCGTCCGTGAAGCAAAGCATCGCAGCATGTGTGCATTGCTGTACAGCTGTATTGTTGCAATTCGGGTGGGCAACTGAGGGGGCAGTAAAAGTGCTGCTCAGCCACCCTTCTGAAAGAGCCCTAAGACAGGCAGTCTCTGTAGTAGATAGAAACAAGTACACTTCAAGTAAAGTATAAGAATTTGATTAAGGCCCCTTTCAGACGTACGGATCCCGTGATTATCCGCCCCGTGAACATGCGTTAGCTCAGCGTGGATCGCTCCATTGATCCCCGCTGATCCGACGGGGATCGAATGAACACGGACCGTCTGTCCGTGTTCACCCAATCCAATCTGCAGACGGATGGAAATATAGGATTTTCCTCCTTCTGCAGAATCGGCGCATAGCGGGGACCTTTGTGATCGGGTGTAAGCGGATATTCATCTGCTTACATCCGCTATCCAATAGGGATACATGTATGCTCCTTTTTCATCCATAAACGGATGGATAAAAAAAATGGATATACGGTCCGCTGGTGTGAAAGGGACCTTAGTAAAACTGGAGAATGCAAAATATGGTACAGCTGTGCATGGTAGCCAACATAGGCGTGCGCACAGGGTGTGCCTGGGCACACCCTAATCACCCTGTGTGGTGCAGATTGCATCAAACATGCAGTAACGCACAGAAAAATACAGCATTAAATGCCACATAACACACCGAAATATACAACGTTAAACGTGCACTAATACACAGAAATATGCTGCATTAAACGTGCAGTAACACACTGGGATATACTACGTTAAACATGCAGTAATGCACAGAAATAGACCCCTGATATTTCACCAAAGCTCCCTAATGGGGCTCCTAAAATAAAATAAATATATAATAAAAATAAAAAACTACTAACACTGTCCACTGCCCTACTGACACCAATCTCTGCCCTACTGACACTATCCACCACTCTGCTGACACCATTAGTATACTGTATATACATATGCAAATAGGTTTGAGCTTTGGGGTGCACACCCTAATGCCATAGGCCTATGGTAGCCAATCAGCTTCTAGCTTGTTCAGTTAACTTTTGATAATGAAAAACCTGGAAGCTGGTTGGTTTCTATGTAGAGCTGCACCCCTATGTATCTTAAAGCTAAACTCCGGATAAAAAGGGGAATTCAGAGATTCAGAGGAGACTGAGAACAATCGAAGGTACTTTTTTTTTTGTAGGATTGTAACCACCATCTCTTGGTCACCTCCATGAAGGACTATGGGATTTCCATACCTCCCAATTTTTTGAGAGGGACACCTATTAGCAAAAGTTCGTAGACATAGGACACACCCCCTGCCACACCCCCTAAAGGAGAATTATACACAAAAATGATTAATTAAAGCAGAGTTCCACCGAAAATGTAAATTCCACTTTTCGGAATCCCCCCCCCCCTCTAGTGTCACATTTGGCACCTTTCGGGGGGGGGGGGGGGGGGTAGCAGATACCTGTCTAATACAGGTATTTGCTCCCACTTCTGGGCATAGACATCCATGGACCCATGTCCGGCCCCTCCTCCTTTCCCCGTTGTCTTCTGGGAGACACACAGGTCCCAGAAGACAGCAGGGACCAGTGAGATAGTGCAGCGTGACTTGCGCATGTGCAGTAGGGAACCAGGCTGAGAAGCCGCAAGGCTTCCCTTCCTGATTCCCTTACCAAAGATGGTGGCGCCTCCACCCCGAGGGAAAGATGGGCTTTGGGTGACGACATTGCAGGTGCCCTGGACGGGTAAGTGTCCATATATTAAAAGTCAGCAGCTGCAGTATTTGTAGCTGCTGGCTGCTCAGCTGTCGGCTAATTGCCAACAGCTGGGGGTTAAAAGCGCCCCGCTAACGGCCGCAAATCGCTGATAAAATGACGGTAAAGCGCCGCTAAAAATAGCGGTTATTATCGCCAACACCCAGCGCTGCTCAGTGTGAACGTGCTCTTATTTTTTCGGCTTTTTACATTTTTGTTTTTATTTTTGCATTTTCATTCTTTGGAATTTTCATTCGTATTTTTGGAATTTTCTAATTTATGGAGGATTTTGTTAAACAGGTTTTCGTTAATTCGGATATTTCTGAATAAAATTTGGTGAATTTCGGTGAAAAACGAATTTGGAACAAAACTAATTGCACAGGTTTACCTGTGATGTGGCAACATGTGGTAGGTATGTTGGTGTAGTAGGTGCTGCTGTGTTGCGGTAGGTAGGGTAGGTGCTGCTGTGTTGTGGTAGATGGGTAGGTTCTGATGTGTTGTGGTATGTATGTAGGTGTGATAGGTGCTGCTGCGTTGTGGTAGATAGGTAGGTGCTGTTGTGGTAGGTAGGTGTGATAGGTGCTTCTGTGTTTTGGTAGGTATGTAGGTGGGGTAGGTAGGTGCTGCAGTAGGTGCTGCTGTGTTGTTGTAAGTAGGTGTGGTAGGTGCTGCCGTGTTGTGGTAGATGGGTAGGTTCTGCTGTGTTGTGGTAGGTATGTAGGTGTGGTGGGTGCTGCTGTGTTGTGATAGATAGGTAGGTGTTGCTGTGTAGTGGTAGGTATGTAGGTGTGGTAGGTGCTGCTGTGTTGTGGTAGATAAGTAGGTTCTGCTATATTGTGGTAGGTTAAGGTGACCAGATTTTTAAAATGAAATCCGGGGACATATTTTTTCTTTACTAGTAATGGCAACAATCAGCGACTCTCTGCCCGTCGCCGCCCGCCTCACAGCCTCTCAAGTCTTACTCTTCAGGCCCCTGTTACTACTGGGTGGGGAGCGGAGGAAGATCACTCCGCCAGGAAAGGCAAGGAGATAGGCAGGTGGCTGGCCTGGATTTGAGCCAAAACAGAAGAACATGCGAGCGAAGCTGAATGGGCATGCGCCCGAAACTTTTATTTTAATTCTGCACTGACTGTCTTTGAAATTGCCCCTGCCCCCTATTAAATCCAATCTGGGGACAAAACCAGGGACAGACTTGGTCCGGGGACAGTGTCCTCAATCAGGGGACTGTCCCCTGAAACTGGGGATGTCTGGTCACCCTGTGGTAGGCAGGTGCTGCTGTATTGTGGTAGATAGGTAGGTTCTGCTGTTGTGGTAGATAGGCAGGTGTGGTAGGCTCTGCGGTTTTGTGGTAGGTAGGTGCTGCTGTATTGTGGTAGATAGGTAGGTGAGGTTTTGTGGTAGGTAGGTGCTGCTTTATTGTGGTAGATAGGTAGGTGAGGTTTTGTGGTAGGTAGGTGCTGCGGTGTTGTGGCGATATTAATTTTGATGGCACCCCAATGCACTAAGCCTTAAAGGAGTTGTAAAGGAAAAAAAATGTTGTTGCTGAAATGACTGTTTACAGGGTATAGAGACCTTGGGCCAGATTCACAGCGGAGATACTCCGTCGTATCCCTGTTTCTATCTAAGCGACTGATTCATAGAATCAGTTACGCATAGATATCCCTAAGATCCGACAGGTGTAATTGTTTTACACTGTCGGATCTTAGGATGCAGTACCGCGGCCGCCGCTGGGGGGAGTTTGCGTCGTAACCCAGCGTCGGGTATGCAAATTAGGAGTTATGGCGATCCACGACGGTTTTTCGCATTCGCTACGTCGCCGCTAGTCTAGTTTCCTGACGCAAAGTTAGTCGTCGTTTTGGGTGCCTTAACTTTACACAGCACACGTATGTGCTGTATAAAGTATGGCCGTCATTCCCGCGTCGAAATTTAAAAATTCACGTCGTTTGCGTAAGCCGTCCGGGAATACGGAATTACGCTACGCGCGTCGCCATTCGAAAAAATGACGTCACTTCGCGCAAAGCACGGCGGGTAATTCAAAAGGGAGCATGCGCAGTAGGTCCGGCGCGGGAGCGCGCCTAATTTAAATGGCACACGCCCCTTTGAATTACGCGGGCTTACGCCGGAGGCCGCCGGCGTAGGTTTTCATTGCAAGTGCTCTGTGAATCAGGCACTTGCGATGAAACTTGCGGCGGTGTAACGTGATACGGTACGCCGCCGCACTTCTACCTGAATCTGGCCCATAATAGTTAACCGATTACTTTTAAAAATGATTAAAAATAGATAAAAATCAATCATATAATGTACCTACAGTTTCAGTTTCGTTTTTGCATGCTGTTTCATGCTTCTGTGAACAGAGACACAGAGCCAATACAGGGCAGTGATGGTTTGGAAAACGAAACTGATTGGTGCTGAGGGGTTTTAGACACACAGTAATCACACCTCCTTGATTAGTGACCACAGAGAGAAAGCTCCCATGACTTTTTTTTATCAGGAAATAGACTGTTCAGAACAGAGAAGGATTACAGTAACATCAGAGCAAAAACGAACAATGAGGACATGAAACCAGGACTGCAGTAAGGTAAAGGAAGCTATTTAGCTTAAAAAAAAATTCCTTTAGTGACCCTTTAAGGCCTCATTTAGTCTTGCTTTGCCCTCTTTTGGATCGCTCTGCAGAGAGCGTTTGCCAGGCGGTGAGATGTATCGCCTCCTCAGTCCCAGTGTTGCCAACCGTCCGTATTTTTACGGACAGTTCGTAAAAACGGGCACTTTTTCCCCCCGTTCGTAAATGTCCGTGGTTGCGGGAAAGTGCCAGTAAAAATAGCCAAGATCTGTTCGGCTTGGAACTGCGCATGGAGATTGGAGGCAGGGGGTGATGGTGGCTGCAGTGGCACCGCAGGGGGCAATGGAGGCATGGGGAGATTGGAGGCAGAGGGTGATTGGTGGCAGAGGGTGTTGGTGGCACCGCAGAGGGTGTTGGAGGCAGGGGACGATGGAGGCAGGGGACCAGGGGGAGATTGTGGCAACACTGCTCAGTCCTCACCACCTATTTTTACCCCCTGCTGGGCAGCCACAGTGCAACCGCCTGCATCGTGCGCAGTTGCGGCCCACCCCATTCACTTGAATCGGTTTGCACTTAGCGAAGGTAAATGAATCCATTAACGTCGTATTTTACACGTCGTCCATGTTTTATGTCTTTTGCGGTGGTGACAGGACCACTTTAAACCATAACACAGCCAAGGCCTCCTCACTGGCACTTTAATACTCCCTCACTCTCTGATTCTAAGGCCTAATCAGGCAGAGACTGTTTTGTGACAGATTTACTTTTATTTGGGATCTGCTGACAGGACTGGTCAGATTTGGGTGCTTGCTCCTTTAAGTAACGGGCTGTGGCGTGACGTCACCAGCCCCGGGCGTTCTTCTATCATTGACCCACCACGCCCTCACGTCACGTGTGAATAAAGCGCCCGCTGCGGCAGCCATCTTGGTTCCTGGCAAGCACAGTTTTCCTCCGAGCTGCCCTCTTCCCACCTTGGCCTGGCACAATGATTTAAAAAAAAAAAATACCAGTTCGTAAATATATTCCTTTCTCATACATAATAGAACGTAAACCAAAGCTCCTTTTCTAAGGGAACCAAGCGATAGAAAACGACTCCGATGCTGCTAACGCGCTTTACCAAACTGCAAGTTGCCCATCCTGATGTGTAGAGACAGGGGGCTGTACAATTCTCCCTCCCTGACTACAAATGGCCGCCAGTCGCAGACAGCCGCGTCTCCCGGGCTCTTGACTGATGACGTCACCTCTCCTTGCCGCATCTACGCGAAGAATGCATCGAGCCGCCTTATAGGCGGAGGGGTGGGGAAGAGGGCGTGGCTGTCGGCGTGTCCGATTGGCCGGTTGCGGTGCGGCGTCAGTGAGTGGCTGGGAGGAGGCGCTGTGGGTGAGGGGCGCTCTGATTCTTCTACACACCAGAGCTGCCAGCGAGGGAGCGAGGCGGAGGGGGGCGATGTGTGACCGGAGCCGCCTGCCCTGAGACCGGGAGCGCTATGAGGTGAGGGAGGAGGAGGAGGGAACCCCCATTCTCATTGTGAGGGGGCGGGGCTCAGCATCCAGGGGTCACCTTATAACATGTCCTGTCTGAGTCTGCAGAGTGCTGTAACCCATAGCAACCCCCCCTGACCTGTCTACTGCAGGACTAGGCCAACACACAGTGTCCGCTGTCAGAGCGCCCCCTACAGGGGGACAGTGAGAAGTAATGGGGGACACCATTCGTATTGTTCTCATCCAGAGGATGGAGGGGTCACCTATCCCATAATACAAGCTTATTCTGCATAGTGCTGTCACCCATAGCAACCAATGTCACATATCATTGGATCTCTTATCTGGGGGGAATGATTACATATTTCATGTAGAAGAATAATTGCTACATCCTGTCACAGGGGTGTACAGACTTATTCAGCAAGGTGTGGTTACCGATAGCAACCTGATGGGACCAAAGTTCTGTAACCCATAGCAACCAGCTGAAACCAAAGTAGTTATAACTGGTTGCTATGGTTTACAGAACTTTAGTTACAACTGGTTACTATGGCCTCCTGCACATAGGTTTTTGACTTGTTGCCACAGGTTACAGCACCTAGGTTTTGGCTGGTTGCTATGGGTTACAGCAATATTTTGTAAGCCATAGCAACGAGCGGTGACCGAGGTCCCGCAAGCCATAGCAACGAGCGGTGACCTAGGTAGCGACAGCCATAGCGACGAGCGGTGACCTAGGTGGCGAAAGACATAGCGACGAGCGGTGACCTAGGTGGCGAAAGCCATAGCGACGAGCGGTGACCTAGGTGGCGAAAGCCGTAGCGACGAGCGGTGACCTAGGTGGCGAAAGCCGTAGCGACGAGCGGTGACCTAGGTGGCGAAAGCCATAGCGATAAGCGGTGACCTAGGTGGCGAAAGCCATAGCGACAAGCGGTGACCTAGGTGGCGAAAGCCATAGCGACGAGCGGTGACCTAGGTGGCGAAAGCCGTAGCGACGAGCGGTGACCTGGGTGGCGAAAGACATAGCGACGAGCGGTGACCTAGGTGGCGAAAGCCATAGCGACGAGCGGTGACCAAGGTGGCGAAAGCCATAGCGACGAGCGGTGACCTAGGTGGCGAAAGCCGTAGCGACGAGCGGTGACCTAGGTGGCGAAAGCCGTAGCGACGAGCGGTGACCTAGGTGGCGAAAGCCATAGCGATAAGCGGTGACCTAGGTGGCGAAAGCCATAGCGACAAGCGGTGACCTAGGTGGCGAAAGCCGTAGCGACGAGCGGTGACCTGGGTGGCGAAAGCCGTAACGACGAGCGGTGACCTGGGTGCCGCAGCGACGAGCGGTGACCTGGGTGCCGCAGCGACGAGCGGTGACCTGGGTGCCGCAGCGACGAGCGGTGACCTGGGTGCCGCAGCGACGAGCGGTGACCTGGGTGCCGCAGCGACGAGCGGTGACCTGGGTGCCGTAGCGGCGAGCGGTGACCTGGGTGCCGCGGGCCGTAGCGGCGAGCGGTGACCTGGGTGCCGCGGGCCGTAGCGGTGACCTGGGTGCCGCGGGCCGTAGCGGCGACCTGGGTGCCGCGGGCCGTAGCGGCGAGCGGTGACCTGGGTGCCGCGGGCCGTAGCGGCGAGCGGTGACCTGGGTGCCGCGGGCCGTAGCGGCGAGCGGTGACCTGGGTGCCGCGGGCTGTAGCGGTGACCTGGGTGCCGCGGGCCGTAGCGGTGATCTGGGTGCCGCGGGCCATAGCAGCGGGCGGTGACCTGGGTGCCGCGGGGCGTAGCAGCGAGCGGTGACCTGGGTGCCGCGGGCCGTAGCAGCGGGCGGTGACCTGGGTGCCGCGGGCCGTAGCAACCTGTCATATCTCGTCTCCCTGACTGTACTGTTTCCTAATAATATATCGGCTACAGAATCTCTGTCTGGGGGAATTGATATGATGACTTATGATAATGAGCATGTGTCATTTATAATGTTCTCATCTAGAGGGATAGATCGCTGTATCCCGTAACACTGATACAGACTTGTTCTGCGACGTGCCGTCACCTATGGCAACCAATCAGAAACTATATGATCTCTATCTGGAGGAGGAAATAGGACCAATGGGATTGTTTTTACTATAATCTGTAATGTTTCCATCTAGAAGGATAGAAGACTGCATCCTGTGATAGGGATGTACAGACTTACTCTGCAAAGTGCTGTAACCCATAGCAACATGTCATAGCCTATTATATGTGTGTATATGTGTCCGATGCATCTGGAGGGGTCATTGATCTGATGACCTGTGGAAATGAGCGCACGTCGATTGTAATAGTCTCATCTCGAGGGATAGATCGCTGCATCCTCTAACAAGGATACAGACTTGTTTTGCAAAGTTTTATCTCCTATGGCAACCAATCGGAACTCATCTCCCGGAGTTCACTGTTTCCTAGTAAAGTGTCACACAGAATCTCCATCTATGGGATGGACAGTGAAAGATTTCATGTGTTTTTAGGATCTGTTCATCTACATGGATGGATTACTTCTGTAATGTGATCGGGATGTACATACTTATTCTGCAAAGTGCTGTAACCCATAACAACCAATCAGAGCCCATCTCTGACTACTGTTGAATAATAAAGTGACAAATGCAGGATCTCTATCTGGAGGGGGAATGATCTTGTCATGAGGAATAGATCGCCATGTCTTGTAACAAGCATACAGACTTGTTCTGAAAAGTGCCATCACCTATAGCAGTGATGGCAAACCTTGGCAGCCCAGATGTTTTGGAACTACATTTCCCATGATGCTCATGCACTCTGCAGTGTTGTTGAGCATCATGGGAAATGTAGTTCCAAAACATCTGGGATGCCAAGGTTTGCCATCACTGACCTATAGCAACCAATCAGAACTCATCTGATCATACTTCTTCTTTTTTTTTTTTTTTTTTTTTAATATAGGATCTCTATCTGGAGGGAGAATTAATATGACAAGTCAAAGTCGTTAAATCATTTGCAATATTTTCATCAATAAGGATAGATAACTGCATCCTGTGATGGGGATGTACAGACATAAAGCTGGATTTAGGTAGACGTGCCTAACGTTAAGCAGGCGTAGTGTATCTCATATACGCTACGTCGCCGTAAGTTTGAGAGGCAAGTGCTGTATTCACAAAGCACTTGCGTCCTAAGTTGCGGCGTAGCGTAAATGTGCCGGCGTAAGCGCGCTTAATTTAAATTGGGAAGAGGTGAGCGTGTTTTATGTAAATAAAGCATGACCCCACGTAAATGACGTTTTGAACAAACGGCGCATGCGCCGTCCGTGGACGTATCCCAGTGCGCATGCTCCAAATTATGCAGCAAAGACTTATTGGTTTCGACGTGAAGGTAAATTACGCCCAGCGCCATTCACGGACGACTTAAGCAAACAACGTAAAAATTTGACGCAGTTCCGAAGTCCATACTGAACATTGGCTGCGCCATCTTTTTGGTGGATTATCTTTATGCCTGAAAACGCCTTACGTAAACGGCGTATCTTTACTGCGACGGGCAAGCGTATGTTCGTGAATAGGCGTATCTCACTGATTTACGCGTTCTAGGCGTAAATCGGCATACGCTCCCCTATCGGCAAGCGTAAATAGACAGCTAAGATGCGACAGCGGTCGTATCTTAGCTACATTTAAGCGTATCTCAATTTGAGAATACACTTAAATATACAACGGCGCAGATTCAGAGTTACGACAGCGTATCTCTACCTGAATCTGGCTAATATTCTGCAAAGTGCTGTAACCCATAGCAACCAGTCGTAACCCACCTCCCTGACTGTACTCTTTCCTAATAAAGTATCTCATTTCAGGATCTCCACCTGGAGGGGGTATTGATATGATGGCCTGTGGAAACGATCACGTCATTTGTAATATCCTCATCTATAGGGATCGATCACTGTATCCCAGGACAGCGATACAGACTTGTTCTGCAAAGTGCAGTTACCAATGGCAACCAGTTGGGACCCCTCTGATTTTACTTTTTCCTAAAATAGGATCTCTGTTTGGAGGGGGAATTGATACGGCCAGTGGAAGTGGTTACATATATTATGTAATATCTTCATCTAGAAGGACAGATCACCGAATCCTGTGACAGATCTTCAGGCTTGGGGCCAGTTCACATCTGTGCGTTGTGTGTTAGGCGCATTTTACATTCGTTGGACCGCGTAGGCGTGCTGCCGTTGGGCCAGGTAGGGGCGCTGCCGTTGGGCCAGGTAGGGGCGCTGCCGTTGGGCCAGGTAGGGGCGCTGCCGTTGGGCCAGGTAGGGGCGCTGCCGTTGGGCCACGTAGGCGCGCTGCCGTTGGGCCACGTAGGGGCGCTGCCATTGGGCCACGTTAGGGCGCTGCCATTGGACCACATAGAATTTGCATTTTAATGAAAGCACATAAAAGATGCAGCAAGGAGGTCTTTTTTTAATGCACACCTTACTTTTGCTTTCAGCCCAGGTTCACACTGACTGAATGAAATCCGTGTGAGTTCAGCTGATGTCGCACAATTTAATTCCCGACTTCAGGGGGCGATTTCAGAGACACCTGTGTGGGTTGCTGCACAGCTGTCTATGGAAATCGCACCCAGAAGTCGCCAAAAGTAGTACAGAAACAAGAGCTGCACAATTAATCGTAAAAAAAATCGTGATCTCGATTCATTAAATCCGAGCAGCGTGTTGTCGCTGAGAATGTTTTCTGCAAGGATTTGCTATAATCAGTGGAAATAAATAAATATAGATAATATTGTAATGTTCTCAGTATAGGTCACATTCTGAAAAGTGACTGCCAGGGACTCGCAGCAACCTATCAGAAATTGCAAAAGAAGAAAGATATGGACAGCCGCACTCCAATTTCTTAAAAAGACGTGCCCTTTATTGGGTAAAGGAAAAATGCACTACAGGTATCAGCACACAGTGGGAACAGTTGACGCGTTTCGCATTGGATATCAATGCTTAGTCATAGCTTCATAAATTGTCTTGTTATACTGATTGCTGCTTTATTAGGCTCCATTCACACCTAGGCGTTTTTACGCCCGACGCTATTGCAGCCTGAAATATGCTGGAGGGGTGATTTAACATTGTCGGCTATGGAGATGGTTCACATCTCCACGCCGCAACGCCGTACGCCTGAAGCTCAAAACAAGTCCCTGACCCTTTTTTTCAGGCGGCTTCGGCGTTCGGCATAGCCGACAATGTTTTATCACCCCTCCGGCGTATTTTGGGCTAAAAAACTACGCGTTTTGTCGCGCCAAACCGCGGGACAAAACGCCGCGTTCAGGCGTGAATGCAGCCGAAGGCCCCTTTCACATTGGACCTGTAGCCGCGGTGGCGGTATATCGCCGAGATTGCCGTGGGAATCGGCCGCTAGCGGCGCGGTATTAACCCCCGCTAGCGGCCGATAAAGGGTTAATACCGCGGTTTCCCATTGTTTTCAATGGGAAGGAGCGGTGAAGGAGCGGTATACATGCCGCTCCTCTCACCGCTCCAAAGATGCTGTGGACATGAGATTTTTTTGTCTCCCGCCAGCGCATCGCCTCAGTGTGAAAGCCCTCGGGCTTTCACATTGAGTCTGCAGTGAAGGAGTTTTTCAGGTGGGATAGCAGCGCTATTTTTAGGACTGTATCGCCTGAAAAACTCCTCAATGTGAAAGGGGCCTAAGAGTGTTGGCAGTATGCTTCCTGTCTGAAAAGGGGGCATTGATATGGTGACCTTTTTGAAAAGACTACACCGTAGTGTGTGTGTGTGTGTGTGTTTTTGTTTTAGTTTTTTTAATATATAACCTCCAGAGTGATGTTTGAGGCTTGGTTCACACCTGTGTGTTGTGGGAACATGCACAAAAAATGCGCTTTCGCCAATGCAGGAAAACAAACCAAAAGGTGCAGCAGTGCCATTCATTCTTAGTGGCACCCCCATGCGTCTTGCTAACGCACGCCAAAACACATGGTACTGCAGTAATTTGTTAAAGTGGGTCAGGCATTCCTTTCGCCCATTTCTCACACGAAAAGCAGCCTATTAAAATTAAAGTGGTTGTAACCCTTCCTAATAATTAAATTCTCTGTTGACAGAAATAATTAAGCTTAAAGGGGTTGTAAAGGTCATTTTCCCCCCCTAAATAGCTTCCTTTACCTAAGTGCAGTCCTCCTTCACTTACCTCATCCTTCCATTTTGCTTTGAAATGTCCTTATTTCTTCTGAGAAATCCTCACTTCCTGTTCTTCTGTCTGTAACTCCACACAGTAATGCAAGGCTTTCTCCCTGGTGTGGAGTGTCGTGCTCGCCCCTCCCCCCCTCCCTTGGACTACAGGAGAGTCAGGACGCCCACTAACACACATCTCCTTTCACTATCCGCATTGTACAGAACGTCCTGACTCTCCTGTAGTCCAAGAGAGGGGGGGAACACAACACTCCACACCAGGGAGAAAGCCTTGCATTACTGTGTGGAGTTACAGACAGAAGAACATGAAGTGAGCATTTCTCAGAAGAAATAAGGACATTTAAAAGCAAAATGGAAGGATGAGGTAAGTGAAGGAGGACTGCACTAAGGTAAAGGAAGCTATATAGGAAAAAAAAATGACCTTTACAACCCCTTTTAAATGGGTTGTGATCCTTCTTCTCCCTTCTCTTTACATTTTGGACCAGCTTTCAAAATGCAGGTTACGTAATCGCTGTTGGATGCACAACGATCCACGGACCTGCCGGGGGTGGGGGGGCGCATGTTCAGTGTCGGTACATTTACATTACAGCCAGGAATAACTTTCCTGCCGAGCATCTGTGCTCATGGCAATGGAACACAATCGGACTCTGCAGCAAGCATCATTTATCATGCCTGTAACTTTACCAAAATGATACAAGGTGTAAACTGACCATGGGTTGGCTGCCATGCTACCGTGGTCAGTTTACTTGTAGGAGGATATATATATATATATATATATATATATATATATATATATATATATATATATATCTCCTCCTACAAGTAAACTGACCACGGTAGCATGGCAGCCAACCCATGGTCAGTTTACACCTTGTATCATTTTGGTAAAGTTACAGGCATGATAAATGATGCTTGCTGCAGAGTCCGATTGTGTTCCATTGCCATGAGCACAGATGCTCGGCAGGAAAGTTATTCCTGGCTGTAATGTAAATGTACCGACACTGAACATGCGCCCCCCCACCCCCGGCAGGTCCGTGGATCGTTGTGCATCCAACAGCGATCACGTAACCTGCATTTTGAAAGCTGGTCCAAAATGTAAAGAGAAGGGAGAAGAAGGATATGGGTCAGGTGTATATATATATATATATTTAGAGCTTCACGATTGATCATCGCATTTTTTTTTTTCCCCTTGCTATCTTGACAAAGTATTTCCCGGTCTTTCTGTGTAGAGAATTCTCACAGCTGTAAAGTCCTGCCAGTCTGCCAAGAATTGGAACATTCTTTTATCAGTGCAACGTTAAGTCTAAACATTGTAACAGTTTGTCTTTTACATCAAAGGAACAGACTTCTGTATGTAAATTAGGAAAGTATAACCACTTGAACACCAAACCTCTTTCTGACATTTTGTTGTTTAAAATCATCATCTTTTTTTTTTTTCTATACATGCATACATACATACGCACGCACTATAAATATATATATTTAACCACTTCCATATCAGGCACTTGCGCACCTTCCCACCCAAGCCAATTTTCAGCTTTCAGCGCTGTCGCATTTTGAATGACAATTGCGCGGTCATGCTACACTGTACCCAAACAAAATTGGTGTCCTTTTTTCCCCACAAATAGAGCTTTCTTTTGGTGGTATTTGATCACCTCTGCCATTTTTTTTTTTTTTTTTGCGCAACAACTAAAACAAGGCTGAAAATTGTGAAAAAAAAAATGTTTTTAATTTTTTTGTAAATAAGTACGTTTTCTCTTTCAATTACGGGCACTGATATGGCAGCACTGATGGGCACCGATGAGGTGGCACTGATGGGCACTGATGGGTGGGCACTGATGGACACTGTGGGGTGGCACTGATGGATCCATGTTGCCAGTGAGTGCCCATTTGTGGGCACTGATCGGCATCTATTTTTTTTTTCTGTCCTTCTTTTTTTATTTTATTTTTACTGAATTTTTTGGTTTGCCCTTCCCTGGTGGTCCAGTGTGGGCTTCCCTGGTGGTCCAGTGTGGGCTTCCCTGGTGGTCCAGTGTGGGGTTCCCTGGTGATCCAGTGTGGGGTTCCCTGGTGGTCCAGTGTGGGCTTCCCTGGTGGTCCAGTGTGGGCTTCCCTGGTGGTCCAGTGTGGGCTTCCCTGGTGGTCCAGTGTGGGCTTCCCTGGTGGTCTAGTGTAGGCATCCGGGGGGGGGGGGGCTGCACTGATAAACAATCAGCGCGAACCCCTCCTGTCAGGAGAGCCGCCGATCGGCTATCCTCTACTCGCGTCTGTCAGAAGCGAGTGAGGAAGAGCCATCAACGGCTCTTCCTGTTTACATCGTGATCAGCCGTGATTGGACACGGCTGATCACGTGGTAAAGAGCCTCCGCCGGAGGCTCTTTACCGAGATCGGAGATGCAGGGTGTCAGACTGACACCCCGCATCACCGATCGCCACGGGCGCGCGCGGCATTAAATCCTGCAGGATGTCAATAGACGTCCAGTCAGGATTTCAGAACCACTTCCCGGACGTCAATCTGCTATTGACCGGGCGGGAAGTGGATATATATAATATAAAAAAAATGTGTGTGTGTATACATATGTTTGTGGGTTTCGAGTCCTTTTCTATCAAAAAAAAAAAAAAAATTGGAAAAAGGTTTGGTGTTCAAGTGGTTACACTTTCCTAATTTACATTACCTGTTATTCTACGACCCAGGCTGGAGGGGCGTGATACAGCCTTTGACTAGCAGAATCTACCCAAAAAAGTGTGTGTGTGTGTGTGTGTGTGTGTGTGTGTGTGTGTGTGTGTGTGTGTGTGTGTGTGTGTATATATATATATATATATATATATATATATATATATATATATAATATTATAATATAAAACAATTTTTTTTTTTATTTTTTTTTGAGAATAAAATGGTTGTTACAATATTTTATATTGCACTGTATTTGCGCAGCTGTCTTTTAAATGCAATTTGTTTTTGGAAAAAATGCTGTAATGAATTTAAAAAAAATTAACCAGTAAAGTTAGCCCAATTATTTATTTTTTTGTTGTATAATGTGAAAGATTTTACGCCGAGAGAATCGTGATCTTTATTCTAAGCAAAAAAGTGTGTGTGTGATAAATAATATAAAATATTATGTCAGTTCTTATACAACATGCTGTAAACCGTGCCGAACATTTGTTCAACACAGACACCTATGAAGCGTCGGCTTTCTTGCACTCGATTGCTGAGACAGCTCTGTAATGATCTTTTCTAAGCAAATTAGAAGTGTCGGAGGCGGGTGACTTCGGGTTTCTGCACACCATGGCATGCATAGGGGCATGAGGAAGAACAGCAGCCATATAGATTCTCAGAGATTGTGCATGGTAATAAAAATCAAACTGCTGCTGATATCAAGTGCAGGTTCACCTACCTGCAGTGGCCAATACTCCTGGCATGGCTGGCTGCAAGTCCTGAAGCTTGCCTGCAGTGATGGGCCAATAGGAATGTGTGGGGGGCTTACTTAGCGCCTTGCTCTGATGCTTCTGAGAAGTGTCAGAACTTTGCTGGCATTCTGCCATGGCAGGAAGGTTTGGGTGGCTGTGGGTATATGCAGGTATCTCTAGGGGTCTGCTCCTCATACCTACAGCAGTTTATCTGCTTCATAATGTTATGTTTAACCTACCAGCATGTATTTTAAAATAACAGGCAATGTAAACACAGGAGAAACATGGAAGCTCTGTGCAGTGTCTGGTATTATCATGCAGCACTTTAGCTGGCAGACGATTCCCTGTCTATATGTATGTATGTCTCCAGCAACTGCTGCATGTAAGGTGGGTTTGCTATTGGTGACAAAAGTGGACTGTTGTAAAATAACGTATGTTGTGGTCTGTATTAGAAGAAAGAGTGACAACAAATTGGAAAAAATATTGGGTGATTCCATCTTAAAGGCACAATTTTAGGGAAAAATTCTGATTTCAAAATATTGAAAATTACATTAAATAAAGCATTTGTTTCCCCCAATGTTTTATAATCTGCTGCCGAATGAAGAGCATAGAGATTTCCGGTGACTACATGGTCACCGGTCATCTTTATGACCGTTGGAGTCCCAGGCGCGACCTTATGGCGTCACGCCCGGGTACCCGGAAGTAAACAAATCCGCAATCCACAATTTTAAATGCCCCTGTCCCCAGAAGCGAACGCAAGTCCCGCCCACATATGTAAACGCTGTTCAAACCACACATGTGTTAGAGCGAGAGCAATAATTCTAGCACTAGACCTCCTCTGTAACTCTAAACTGGTAACCTGTAAAAAAAATTAAAGCGTCACCTATGGAGATTTTTAAGTACCAAAGTTTGGCGCCATTCGATGAGTGTGCACAATTTTAAAGCTTGACAAGTTAGATATCGATTTACTCAGCATAACATCATCTTTCACATTATAAAAAAATTGGGCAAACTTATTTTTTTTTTTTTTTTTTTTTTTTTTTAAACCTGCAAGGCCACAGGCATAATCGGCTAGTATGCACCGCATAATAGCTGATTATGAAATACTTGCCTCGGAACGAGGTGAAGAACACTTACCTGGTTCACGCCGAGCGAGATGTCATCTTGCTCCGCCGTGTCTTCCGGGTATCGCTGCTCCAGCGCTGTGATTGGCTGGAGCGGCGATGACGTCACTCCCGCGCGGGAGATTTTTAAATTAAATTTTTTTTTCGCGGTGGATTCCCCCCTGCGCATGCTCCGCTGCAATCAGCGGCGCATTGCGAGGGGAATATCTCCTAAACCGTACAGGTTTAGGAGATATTCTTTACCTACAGGTAAGCCTTATTATAGGCTTACCTGTAGGTAAAAGTGGAAAAATAAGGGTTTACAACCACTTTAATTCATTAAACCGTCTCCCCCCCACCCCCCCCCCCCCAAAAAAAAAAAGGCGTTTCAAAAATTATTGCGCAAATAACGTATGAGATAGAAAGTTGCAATGACTGCCGCTTTATTTCCTAGGGTGTCTATTAAAAAATATATATATTTGATAATTGGGGGCTCTGATTAATTTCGAGCAAAAAAATTATGATTTTCAATGCCAGAATAGGCGTGGTATGGAAGTGGTTAAAAACTGACCACACAAAGCAGGAGATCACATTGTGGTCAGTTCTCTAGCTGTGCTGGGAACTCTGTATGCTCTCCTCCAATGATCAGACTTGTCCTGACACCCCTCCCATGCACAGCCATTCCCTGGGAAGCTCATTGTGCTGCTGCTTCTCCTCCCCCAGCTCTTATGCAGCTGAGAACACTTATAAAAAAGGGAGAAAAGATATTTATAAGATGTTTTTTATATCTTTACAAAAAATGTTTTGCCCTTCAGTTCTATTTTAAACTGAATGGGTTGTTTTACAAGCTGATCGTTTACAGTCACTTTAAGTAGACATGGAAAAGCTTGTATGGTAATTTTTATCAATTTTTGTTTTTCTTCTACTTAAAACTGTCAAAAACTTTTATTCTAGTCTTGAAGAGAGTTGGGCAAAATCGGAGCTCATTTTGGGCCTCTACTGATATCTATTAGAGGGATTTATCCTCACTTCCTGTCCCATTGACAATTGGTTTCACCATACAGGAAGTGAGGGAAATCTGAAACTTGGACAGGGGCTGGAATCATTTCCAACCTTCCTGTGCTCTACTAAAGAAAAGCATTTCTATTTATTTTGATGTTCCTATAAGGGAGTCCATCTTAATTTCTGTCTGGTAGATTTGTCAGCAGGACAGGAAGCGAGAGAGAATCTCTTATGGAGCCGCACATAGCAGTAAAATAAAAAGTTAGGGGTTTCACAGAACCTCCCACCGCATGTAATTTCTCGTATGTTATGTAGGTTCATATGTGTAAGGCACTTTTTGCTAAAAGCTTGTGTAAATGTGATTGAGTCACATGGCTTTTCACGGACGGTGAATCTTCCTCAACATACTACTGATGGCATGAACGCTCGCCTTCCTCAAGTGCATTTATGGAGTTTAATTACATTTTAAAGTGGACTTTCTATATCTGGTGGTTATGACTAAGGCCTTATAGCAGGGCTCTACAAATCCCGGGCGCCAGGTCGCCATGGCGACTAGAAATAGGGTCCTGGCGACTTTGCTTGGAAGCTTTGTGAGCTGGCGCCATCTGGTGGTGGCCGTTGGTATTACAAGTTAAGCATTACCAGTTAAACAGCAATTCTAATGTAATTTTTCACTATTTTCACTGTCATCTTCTTCCCTCTAATTAGAACCCCCAAACATTATATATATTTTTTATCCTAACACCCTAGAAAATAAAATGGCGATCATTGCAATACTTTCTGTCATGCCGTATTTGCACAGCGGTCTTACAAGCGCACTTTTTTGGGAAAAAATTACACCTTTTTTTAATTAAAAAATAAGACAACAGTAAAGTTATCCCCTTTTTTTTTAATATTATGAAAGATAATGTTACGCCGAGTAAATTCATACCCAACATGTCACGCTTCAAAATTGTGTCCGCTCGTGGAATGCCGACAAACTTTTACCCTTTAAAATCTTCATAGGCGACGTTTAAAAAATTCTACAGGTTGCATGTTTTGAGTTACAGAGGAGGTCTATGGCTAGAATTATTGCTCTCGCTCTACCAATCGCGGCGATACCTCACATGTGTGGTTTAAACACAGTTTACATATGCGGGCGCTGCTCACGTATGTGTTCGCTTCTGCGCGCAAGCTCGTCGGGACGGGGTGCGTTTTCTGGCTCCTAACTTTTTTAGCTGGCTCCTGGAGTCCAAGCAAATTTGTCAAACCCTGCCTTATAGGCTGAAACGCGTCAACCTTTCCTACTGCGTTTGTCTACTGTGGCTTGTCAATAAATACGTCTATTATTTAAGAGCAACGACCAGAGTGCGGATCATCCTTCTTTTTTTTTTTTTTTTTTTCTCGACTTTCTATACCCACCTCTGTTACAGCATCAGTGTGACTCTAAGCCCAAGAACTGAGTGATCACATGATGGCTGATCACTCACTTCTCAGTCTCATCAGAGCTGTGGCTATCGGTCACCAGTCTCCGGTCTGCAACTCCAGTTCTCACTGCAGCGCCAGGCTGGGGAGTCCGTACGCTCATCTGGCTCTCAGTGTTGTGCTGAGAGGCGGAGGCAGCTGTATGGATCCTGACAATATTGTCTGGAACTTTGCAGATCCTAGAGCAGCTCTGCCATGTCAGAGCAGTGACTGTCTGTCACCAGTTTTGGCTCTGGCACGCCTGCGCTTACTGGAGTGCTGGACTGGAGAAGGGGGTAAGTCCACCTGGCTTTCAGCCACTTGCTGAGAGGCATAGCCAGCTGTCAATTAGACTGTTGGATGGATTCTGACAATATTGTCGGGATCCTTTAAGAGCCTGGAGCAGCTCTGCCATGTCACAAGACCCACAATATATGTATGGCCAAAAAAGCTTTGGCTATACCTCCCCTTTTTATTTTTTTAGGTAAGACAGCAAGGACACTCATCATGATCTGTTAAACATTGCCTCTGCTTCCTCAATCGTTCAAGACTCCCCAAGCTTTTCTCTCTGTTCACTGGCAAAGTCTGGTATTCAGTCAGCCAAATCCTGCGACAAGTCGTCCTTTACATCTAGGCGCACTCCCACATTAAGACCACTTTCACACTGGGGCAATTTTCAGGTGCTTTGGCGTTAAAAAAAGCGCCTGAAAGAAGCCTCATCTGCAATCCCAATGTGAAAGCCCAGGCAGCGCCCCAAAAAAAGATGGTAAGACCCCTTTCACACTGGGGCGATTGCCGGTGATCACGGCAGGAGTGTGGATCTGTGTGTGTGTGTGTGTGTGTAAACGCACAGATCCACCTCCTGTCAGAGGTGAGGAGACCGATGCTGTGATCCCAGTACAGAGGAACACACATCGGTCTCCTCCCCTTACGAGTCCCTTGTTGCAGGGTGTCAGTCTGACACCCTGCAACACCGATCAAGGTAAAGAGTCTCTCACGGAGACTCTTTACCACGTGATCAGCCGTGTCCAATCACAGCTGATCACGATGTAAACAGGAAAAGCCGGTAATCGGCTTTTCCTCACTCCCGTCTGTCAGACGCGAGTAGAGGAGAGCCGATCAACTGCTCCTGTGACAGGGGGGGTTTGTGCTGATTGATTATCAGCACAGCCCCCCCGAGGATGCCCACTGGACCAACAGGGATGCCCACTAGACCATCAGGGATGCAAAAAAAAGGCAAAAAAAAAAAGGTATGCCACCCTAGACCACCAGGGATGAGGACGACACAAAAAATGGATGCCAATCAGTGCCGCAATGGATGCCAATCAGTGCCCACAATGGGCATCACTGATTGGCAGGCATTGTTTGTCACTGATTGGCATCCATTAGTACAACACATACGATAGTGCCCATCCGTGCCGCCTATCCGTGGCGCCCATCAGTGCCACCTTATCAGTGCCCATCAATGCCACCACATCAGTGCCACCTCATCGGTACCCATTAGTGCCACCTTATCAGTGCCCGTCAGTGCAATACCATCAGTGCCCATCAGTGAAGGAGAAAACTTTCTTATTTACAATGTTTTATAACAGAAACAAAAAAAATGTTGTTTTTTTCAAAATTTTCGGTCATTTTTTTAATTTTTTTTGCAGAAAATAAATGTCCGAGAGGTGATCAAATACCACCAAAAGAAAGCTCTATTTGTGGGTACAAAATGATAAAAATTTAGTTTGGGTACAGTGTAGCATGACCGCGCAATTGTCATTCAAATTGCAACAGTGCTGAAAGCTAAAAATTCGTCTGGGCGGGAAGTGGTTAAATTAAAAAGTAAAAAATATTGTGTTTTTTTTATTTTCGCTCTTTTGTTTTTAGCGCAAAAAATAAAAACTGCAGAGATGATCAAATGCCACCAAACGAAAGCTCTATTTGTGGGTTGTAATTTTGGGTTCCATTGTTGCATGACCGCGCAATTGTCATTCAAAGTGCAACAGCGCTGAAAACTAAAAATTGGTCTGGGCAGGAAGGGGGTGAAAATGCCCTGTATGGATGGGGTTAAAAAATTGCCTCAATGGGAAGGGGCACTTTAGTGTATTCAAAGCTCCTAAAGCGCTGCAAAGAAGCTGCTCGCAGGACTTTTTTTTGCCACCCTGCCAGTGCAGCGCCTCAGTGTGAAAGCACCCGGGCTTTCACATTGGGATTGCAGATGCAGCTTCGTTCAGGCGCTTTACAGGTGCTATTTCTTTTTAACGCTAATGCGTCTGAAAAACACCCCAGTGTGAAAGCGGTCTTGGAGACAAAGAATGGGGAAATATGTGTGTGTGTATTTATTTATATATATATATATATATATATATATATATATATATATATATATATAATTTCCTATCATGTGCAATAGAATTTCCATTTGGTCCTTCATCTTTTAAGGCCAAAGATCGATGGAGCTGTTTTGTACCTGTACAACCTGCTTCTTAAAGCGGAAATTCAGTCATTTTTATTATCTTTCCATCTATTCAATCTTCCGCCCTTGTTATTTTAACTTTGGATAGTAAAAGCAATCCCCCTCCCCCTCTTCTCTAAAAATAAATACATTTTTTATACAGCTCACTTCCTACTGTTTGTCTGGTAAAAAAATCTCTTGCATGCAAAGTGGTTGGAGGGAAGCTTCAGAATGGCAAAGATGTTTTTATTAGAAATTATGTGAGCCGACTGCAGTTCCTCTTTAAGCTGCAAAAATTCTATTTTACTAAATATGTATCCATCTTAACATCTGTATATAGAAGCAAACGTTCCTGTTCTGGAGGGATAATGATCTAGAGCTGCTTTTGCTTGTTCTTCCACATTTCTTAGGTCAGCGTGGCTGAATTTCTCCTGCCTACTTTCAGGGTGGATTTGATTTAAATCAACTCGAGAACAACTGTCATTTCTGTCCCTCGGCGGCTCCTCCTCTGACTAGCTGTTGACTCACCGACAGTCCCATTCACTTTAATGGGACGGCTGGTGATGCGGGAGTGACACAACAAGGTGAGGGATGTGATTAGATCCACCGCTAATAGGCCCTGCAATGATGGATTGGACAGGTGCTCTTTAAATTAGGGTTGTCCCGATATCGATACTAGTATCGGGACCGATACTGAGCATTTGCGCGAGTACTTGTACTCGCGGAAATGCTCCCGATGCTTCACCGATTACTTTTTTTTTCACCCTCAGAGAGGGGACTGAGAGCAGAGCAGTCCTCGGGTATGTAAAACATGCCACTGGAGGAGAGGAGAGCTGCTGCCGCCGTCTAGCTGATCGGCGCTTAGGGAACATAACAGCTTTTATTTGAATAGTTGTGTGTTCCCTGCCACGCGGCGTCACATATATAGCCCCTCCCCCTTGTCCGACACTTTGATCCCAGGATTGGACGGGTGATCTGTCTACCAAAGTGCCCGGACAAGGGGGAGGAGCTATATATGATGTCGCGCGGCGGGGAACACGCATCTATTCAAATGAAAGCTGTTATGTTCCCTGAGCGCCGATGAACTAGATGGCGGGTGGCTTTCTCTTTGCCACTGGAGACCTACACACGGCTGCATTTGGGGACACAAGGCTGCATTTTTTAAAAAAGTATCGGTATCAGTGAGTACAAGAAAAAAAGTATCGTTACTTGTACTCGGTCCTAAAAAAGTGTTATCTGGACAACCCTACTTTAAATGTAAGGACTCATTCTTGCTGGTAGTTGGTATCTTTAATATTTGCAAACAAAATTAAGGTTTCCTATTTAGAATAATAAGTCTATAGACGTCCTCCCGGCAATTGAGAGCCACCTTGCGGCCGTCTTTTAACAATAGGCAGGATGCCAAGTGGTTAAAGGATATCAGGAATATGAATTTATTGTTGGACATTATCATCACCTTTTCTGAATGAATGTAAAGTGCTTTCTGATTGGACAAGGTGGCGAAGCGGAGCAGTAACGTTAACCTCAAACTAGGGTTGTCCCGATACTAAGTATGGCAAGTACTGGTACTCGCGCAAATGCTCCCGATGCCTTACCGATACCTGATTGTCGGGTAGAGTCAGTGACCGGAGAGTGTGGGCGGAAGCCAGGCTTCTGTATTTAGATGTAACACAGCACTGCGCTCCTGTCCAGCGGGATTCTCGGCACCCGCCCGCACTCCCGCAGCATCGCTCCCTGCCATTTGTCACACTAGAGCCGGCCGGGGATGGAAAGCTTTTCCTAGGTGGCTCCTCCCCGGCTCTGACGTGTCTCACAGGTCATGAGGAGGAGCCTGAGAGGAGGGGGCAGCTCTCACTGAATTGAGCCTCGCTGTATCTGAGGTCTGTGTTCGGAGGGGTACGTTTTATAGTGTGTTAATTCTGCCTAGGAAAAGCTTTCCATCCCCGGCCGGCTCTAGTGTGACAAATGGCAGGGAGCGATAGTGCGGGTGGTGTCGAAAATCCGGCTGGACAGGAGCACATTGCTGTGTGCCCATCTGTCGAACTGTCACATGACATTGAACAAACGTATCGGTAATCGGTATCGGCGAGTACTTGGGGAAAAAAAAGTATCGGTACTTGTACTCGGTCTTAAAGTGGTATCGGGACAACCCTACCTCAAACAGATGGATCTCTTTAACCTCCTCCTGCCCGCTATAGAGTAAAATGACAGCGGGCAGGATCACCGCTTGTTCTGGGATGTCATGACGTTGCCCCAGTCGAATTTCTTTTGCGCACTTCTTTTGCCCACTTCTTTTGCATGGGACAAGGGATGGACTGGCCATCTGGACTACAGGGAGTTTCCCGGTGGGCCGATGGCTCAGTGGGCCGGCTTCAGTGACAGCAGACCGCCGCCCCCTCCTCCCCGCAGTGTTCACCTCCCCCCCCCCCCCCCCACAGCGTTCACCTCCTCTCCCGCCCCCCCCCCCCGCAGCGTTCACCTCCTCTCCCCCCCCCCCCCCCCAGCGTTCACCTCCTCTCCCCCCCCCCCCCAGCGTTCACCTCCTCTCCCCCCCCCCCCCCAGCGTTCACCTCCTCTCCCCCCCCCCCCCCCCCAGCGTTCACCTCCCCTCCCTCCCCGCAGCGTTCACCTCCCCTCCCTCCCCGCAGCGTTCACCTCCCCTCCCTCCCCGCAGCGTTCACCTCCCCTCCCTCCCCGCAGCGTTCACCTCCCCTCCCTCCCCGCAGCGTTCACCTCCTCTCCCTCCCCGCAGCATCATGTAATAAAGTAGAATGGCTAATGGCTAGGGAGGGGGGCATGGGTGGCCATCAGGGTTGGCCAACCGGGGGGGGGGGGCGGGTTTGTCTGGCCGCCCACATTGGAGAAACCTGTCAGTAGGCCGGACTGGATGAAGTCCAGGGCCAAATTTTTATCCCAGTCCAGCCCTGCATGGGACGCGGCACAACCCTGATCTCTATAAAAAGCTGATGGGCGCTTTACCCATGTGATCAGCTGTGCCCAATGACGGGTGATCACATGTAAACACAGAAGTGTCGATAATCGGCTCTCCTCGCCTCACAATGACAGAGTGTGAGATGAGTAGAGCCAATCGGCGGAATCTCCTTGCAGGGGAGATCTGTACAGGTCATTGGTTGCCTGATTATCTGTGCAGCCCCAACAGTGCCTATCTGTGCCGCGTCATCGATGGCCATCGGTACCGCCATCGCCTTGGCGCACATCAGTAAAGGAGAAAAATTTATTTATTTTTATTTTCTGCAAAAAAAACTAAAACCCAGTGGCGATTTAAATACTACCAAAAGAAAGCTCTGTTTGTGTGAAAAAAAAATTAACAATTTTTTTTGGTGCAGTGTTGTATAACTGCGCAATTGTCATTTAAAATGTGACAGTGCTGAAAGCTGAACATTGGCCTGGGCAGGAAAGGGGGCATGTGCCCGGTACTGAGGTGGTTATAGACGTTGAGAGATGACGCTTATACGGAAAAAGTTTTGAGTCATATAAAGCCCTGAAAGGTTTCATTAGGGCTGGAAGGGTTAAAACCTTTGCTGTTTTTTTTACATTGCTGCTTGTGTCTCCATTGGATATTTTTCCACCTCACTTCCTGCTCCAGTGACCCTTTGCTCTCATTTCTAGGAGTTGTCACACGGAATGTGAGGGGCTGGACTTATGCTAGATATTCCTGCTGCCTGAATGAGAGAAATCGAGTTGTTTCCTAGACAGCGCGGATGGAGGAATCTGCACTGCTAGCTGTTTAGACAGCCATGTCTGTGGCTGTGAGAGTACCCAAACAGTAAGTGCTTCTTATTGGATGCAGTCACCGTTAAGCCTGGTACACACGATTGGATTTTCCGCGCACAAAGCGTAGGATTTTTATTCGAAGAGCGTTGGCCAGGAATTTGTATTGCAGACAAACGGCACACAATTGTCGGCCAACAAACGCAAAACTACAGAGTTTTTCAGCTCTTTAGCGCCACCCTTTGGGCAACTTCTGCTAATGTTGTGTTATGGTGAGCATTGCTTCCGAGCATGCGTGTTTGTATATAAGTCCATCAGACAAAACTCCACACGATCGGATAATCCAACAACACACATTTTGTTGTAAAAAAAAGCATTCTATCTAAAATTTGTTGGCGGAAAATCCCACAACAATTGTCCGATGGAGCGTACAAATGGTCAGATTTTACGACAACAGCCTGTCCTCGCACGATTCCCATTGGAAAATCCGATCGTGTGTACGAGGCCTAAGGCTGACAATTTTCCTCCAGACTTCTTTTGATCTTCATTCGAAGTTTGTCAAGCCGGTGGTGCCAACAGGGCCACCCATGACTCAAATGTTAGCTGATTCAGGAATACAAGCCATGCATGCGCTGGTATATTCTTTTCTGTCTATGCTGTGAGATCTTACCATCTGTAGCCATTCCTCAGTCACTAGGCCAAGGTAGGACGTTAAGCAGTGTTTGCAGTGAAGTGGAACATTAGTCAGAAAAATTATTGATTCTCTCTCCTTTCTCCCTCATGACAGATGTGTGAACGTCAGCACTGTAGAGCTTCTTTCAGCTTTCCCTTCTAGCTTAAAGTGGAGGTTCACCCAAAAATATATTTTTAACATTACATTCAGCCGAGTTGTCCTAATGACAATCCGCTGTTTTTTTTTCCCCGTACATACCGTATTTCACCGCCGCTTCCGGGTATGTCTTCTGCGGGACTGGGCGTTCCTATCTGATTGACAGGCTTCCGACCGTCGCATACAGCGCGTCATGAGTTGCCGAAAGAAGCCGAACGTTGGTGCGGCTCTATACGGCGCCTGCGCACCGACGTTCGGCTTCTTTCGGCAACTCGTGACGCGTAGTATGCGACGGTCGGAAGCCTGTCAATCGGATAGGAGCGCCCAGTCCCGCAGAAGACATACCCGGAAGCGGCGGTGAAAATAAGGTATGTACGGGAAACAAAAACAAAAAACAGCCGGCTGAATGTAATGTTAAAAATGTATTTTTTGGGTGAACCTCCACTTTAACCAACACGTACCATTAACCCCCCTGGCGTTATTCCCGAGTCTGACTCGGGGGTTACATTTCTGTGCTGCGCTCAGTAACCCCGAGTCAGACTCGGGATCGCCTTGCAGAATCCACTTGCAGTGTTTACTTACCTTGTCCCTGGATCCAGCGATGCCACCGCGCTGCGTGAGCGAACGTGTGCTCGTTCGATTCACACAGTGCCTTTGTGTGCCGCCGATCTCCGTTCCCTACGACGTTACGACGCACGGGGGCGGAGAACGGTGCCAAATTCAAAAAGGTAAACAAACACATTACATACAGTATTCTATAAGATTACAGTACTGTATGTAAAAAATACACACCCCCCTTGTCCCTAGTGGTCTGTCCTGTGTCATGCATGTCATTTTATATAATAAAAACTGTTCTTTCTCCCTGCAAACTGTAGATTGTCCATAGCAACCAAAAGTGTCCCTTTATGTCAAAAATTGTTTTAGATCAGCTAGAAAACAGCGATAATAAATTATAATCACTTGCAGAATTGTGCGATAGCGATTTGTGGGGAAATTCGTCTTAAAAAAAGTAATGACAGCGACAATTCTGCAACTGAGCAAATTTCAGTGATTTTGAGTTGATTACATTATTGAATAATTTTTATTATAATTATATTATTTGTTATAATTATTTATTATATTATAATTTTTGTTTTCAAAAAAAATTCATACCCGGGATGCCTATTAGACTCTTGTTTGGTCAGATTTAACCGACTTATTCCTAATAATTACAGGCCTACAGTATAAAACGCCAAATTTCCTTGCAAATAATTGTACCGCTTTCAGCACCTAAAATCTGAAATAATCATACCGCCAGGGAGGTTAAAGGGGTTGTAAATGCTGAATAATTTTTTATCTTAAAGCGGAGGTTCACCAAAATAACATCTATATAAGACCAAATTCTTTATACTTCTAACATGTACAGTAGGCACTTTTTTTATTTTATTTAAAAAAAATTTTAGGCTGTACATACCTTATCGCTATTTTCAATCCAGCTTCCGGGTACTCACTCCCGCGGGAGTAGGCGTTTCTATCCTGAGGCGCAATGTAATCTGGGAGTTTGCCCAGATGAGTGATGTCCTTCAGAAAAAGTTCCCCCCGGCGGATAAGGCCCCCCCCCCCCCCGTATTGCGTAGGAGAGTCAGAGTTTCCGAAAGGAGCCGAACATGTAGTCAGCTCTACACGGCTCCTAGTCGGTGCGCAGGCGCCATGTAGAGCTGACTCTGTTCGGCTACTTTCGGAAACTTTGTGACCCCCATTAGCGAACACAACCCCTTGATCGCCCCCTAGTGTTAACCCCTTCCCTGACACTGATCATTGTATAAATGCCAGCGGTCCCAAAAATGTGTTTGTGTCCGCCATAATGTCGCAGTCTCGCTAAAAATCGCCGCCATTACTAGTGAATAAATAAAACATTTAAATGCCATAAAACTACCCCCTATTTTGTGGACGCTATAACGTTTCCTCAAACCAATAAGTATACGCTTATTGTGATATTTTTGGTTTAAAAAAATAAATAAAAAAAATGTAGACTGCATATTGGCCTAAACCTGAGGAGGATTTTTTTAAATGGCAATATTCATTATAGCAAAAAGTAAAAGATAGAGTGTGTGTTTGTTTGTTTGTTTTTTTTTTTCAAAATTGTCACTTTGTTTATAGCACAAAAAAACAAAAAATATCAAATACCATCAAAAAGCTCTATCCGGGGGGGGGGGGGGGGGTTTGCGCTTCAACTTTGATTGGGTACAGCGTCGCACGACCGCGCAATTACTTATTAAAGCAACGCAGTGCGGATCGCAAAAAGTAGCCCGGTCGTTAAGCAGCCAAATCTTCCAGGGCTGAAGTGGTTAATGTACTCGCTGTTGGTTATCAACCATGGCACTTCTGCTGAGACGAATTTACAGACCCCCCCCCCCCCCCCCCTATATCCAGCTTTTCCTTGATGCAACCAGTAACAAGCCACTGATTGCAGTTGAAGCCTTGGACGTGGTGATTGCTACATGGTCATCCTGAAGCAGCTAGATACCTGTGTTTAGTTTATTACAGATAAAATACAATTTTACCAAGTTTACATTTCGGTTATCAGTTTTAGGAGATCTGTACAGTTGTCCTCAAAAGTTTGCATACCCTGGCAGAAATTGAGACATTTTAGCACTAATATTGAAAATATGACTGATCGTGCCAAACAACTGTCTTTTATTTAAGGATAGCAATCGCATGAAGCCATTTATTATCACATCCTTTTTAAATCATAACAGAAATCACCCAAATGGCCCTGATGAAAAGTTTACATACCCTGGAATGTTTGGCCTTGGTACAGACACAGAAGGTGGCACACACAGGTTAAAATTGCAAAATGCATTTTCTGCATTGTGTGGCTTTTTAAATCACAATTAGTGTTTGTGTATAAATTGTCAATGAGTTTGTTGGCTCTTACATGGATGCACCAAGCAGTCCAGACACTGAGCCATGAGGAGGCAGAAAAAAACAGTCAAAAGACCTGCATAACAAGGCAATGAAAATGTATAAAGATGCAAAAGGATATAAAAAGATATCCAAAGCCTTGCATATGCCAGTCAGTACTGTTCAATCATTTTAATAAGAAATCTACAATTTGGGGATCTCTTGATACCAAACCATGGCCAGGTAGATCAAAAAAGATGTTCTTGTTGTGACTTAAAAAGGATCCAAAAAACGATGTGATAGTAAGGGCAGTTTCACACTGGGCTGTTGGAGGTACACACTGCTGTTTTTAGCTGCGCTTTTCAGACACTAGCAGGGTTCTTTTATCCCCCGCTAGTGGCCGCAAAAGGGTTTAAAGAGCGCTGCTTCGGAGGCGCTGCCCATTGATTTCAATGGGCAGGGGAGCTTACGAGCAGAGTATAAACCTTCTTTTCAGAACTCTTTTTGACGTCCTGCCAGCATATCGCTCCAGTGTGAAAGCCCTTGGACTTTCACATTGGAGTGACCGGAGAGGCGTTATTTTTAGTGCTATAGCGCCTGTAAATCGCCTCAGTGTGAAAGGGGTCTTAATGGCTTCATGTGATTTACTATGCTTAAATTTTTTTTTTTTTTGGGCATGACACAATTTCTGCCAGGGAATGCAAACTTTTGAGCATGATTGCATTTATTTGGGTTAGCGCAAGGGTCTCCAAACTTTCTAAAAAGGGGGCAAGTTACTGCCCTTCAGACTTTAGGGCAGGGGTGGGGAACCTTTTTTCTGCGAAGGGCCATTTGGATTTTTGTAACATCATTCGGGGGCCGTACAAAATGATCATCTTAAAAATTAGCACCGCACATCTGGACCCCTTTTACATTACACAGCACTGCACCTCTGGACCCCTTTTACATTACACAGCTCTGGTCCACTTTTACATTATACAGTACCCTGCATCTCTGGACCCCTTTTACATTACACAGCACCGCATCTCTGGACCCCTTTTACATTTCACAGCACCACACCTCTGGACCCCTTTTACATTACACAGCACCGCATCTCTGGACCCCTTTTACATTTCACAGCACCACACCTCTGGACCCCTTTTACATTACACAGCACTCTGGACCCCTTTTACATTACACAGCACCGCATCTCTGGACCCCTTTTACATTTCACAGCACCACACCTCTGGACCCCTTTTACATTACACAGCACTCTGGACCCCTTTTACATTACACAGCAACACTCTGCACCACTAGACCCCTTTAGATTTACACAGACACCCCCCAGCTCTGTTCTTTCCTGAATTAATCATGCAGATGGAGAGACAGTGAGCAGCGCTGAACAGAGGGCAATCACCTCTCTACTCAGCGCTGCTCAATGTCTCTCTCTCCCCTGCGGTACAGGAGACTGTTTGCTTACCTTGCAGCTGGAGATGAAGAAAATTAAACTTGGCGCACCACCGCCGCCACGCTGTAAACGCGTGCACACGTCAGCGCAGAGGCACAGCGCCTCCCACTCCACCGCCTGCCAATCGCTGCCGTTATCTGTTTTTTTCAGCCCTTCCGCCTGGTTGGCTGGTGTTCCACGCCACTCCCACATCGAGGGAGACAGACAGTTCCACCAGCCAACCAGGCGGAAGGGCTGAAAAAAAAAAATGTTTCCTGCTCGGCGGGACTCGGGGCTATTAGTGAAAGCCTTAATGGCCGAGACTCACTCGGGGCTTTTCACCGACCCATTCGGGGCTCCAGCCTCCCCAGCCCACAGCTCCGTGGACACTCGGGGGGGGGGGGGGGGGCCGGATGGAATGATTTCGGCCCGTGGGCCGTAGGTTCCCCACCCCTGCTTTAGGGGGTCTGGACTGTGGCCATAGGGAGTAAAAAATTGTCCCTACATCAGTGGGGGAAAAAGGCATTGCTCCACCTTTTGGTGTCTGTGGGAGGAATTATGCCCCATCATTGGTGTTATTGGGCCCAATTGTTGACCCTTCGTTGGTGTCATTAAGCCCAAGTGTTGGTGTCACTGTGAGGAATTTTGCCCCTTCACTGTTCTCAGTCGAGGAGCATTCTGCCCCATTGTTGGTATCGTTGGAGGAAATGGTGCCCCAGGGGCCGGATAAAAGCAAAGGGCCTTCTCTGACCACCGAGCCACAGTTTGGAGACCACTGGTTTAGAGGAACAATTCCATTGCATATAAAAGTTTCTACATCCTGACATTGTGACCTTTCATAGGCAATGGAGGCGGATTGCAATGTCCAACAACAGGAAATGTACTGCATGCAAAACCTTATCTATGATGCTGCTTGTGAAATGTGGAAACTATTAATGGGTCTTTTTTTTTTTTTTTTAAGAGAAATTGTAAAATTGGGTCTTAAAGCCGAAGTTTAACCACTTCAGCTCTAGAAGGTTTACCCCCTAAGCAGGCCATTTTGTTTGCGATAAAGCACTGCGTTACTTTGCGCGGTTATGCGATACTGTTCCAAAAAAAATGTATGCACGCACACGCACACACACACACACTTTCTTATGGTGGTATTTGATCACCCCTGCGTGTGTGTCCCCTTTAAGAGAGGGAAAGGGACTGAGGACAGAGATTCCCCATTATGTTTCTCTGCAGTCTCAGCTGCACTGAAGATCAATGGACAGGAGACAGAGGCTCCTCTCCATTCATAAACTGAGACATTGTACCCCTTACTGCCCAGGTATTGGGTCAAGCATCAGAGTACTCCTGCAAATGTTCGGTATTGGCACTGATACCAGTTTCGGTGCAACTGTAGTAAATATCAAGATGCCTTGCTGGATGAATGAATGTCTGGAGGAGTGGGCGTTCCTAGGCAGGCTGTATTTGTTTGCTTATAATAATGACATTTACTGCTATAAGGTGCGTTTTGTGTGTGTAAAAAAAAAAAAAAAAAAAAAAATTCTGATCACTTCCCCAGAATAGTGGTGTTACTGTGGTAACCTATTTGGTCACTGGTGTGTTTAAAAAAAAAAAAAAATTGAATTTATTTATTTAATTTTTTTTTCTGTATTGTCACCAGTCGGTGTCCCTGATCACCGCCACACCAGTTATATGATGACACTGTACTGGCAGTATGTGTAAAGGGGGAGAAGTAATACTTTTTTTTTTTATTTATAACTACTTTCTGCCCATAGGACACCCATGAACATCCTTGGGTTGAAGTAGTTATACCGGAATGAAGCCTTCACCTACAGGCATCATCTTAGTATGGATTTTTTTCAGCCGGCGATTTCTTTTTCTAGCAGATTTGATTAGAGTGGCTAAATGGGGGAAACGCTGCAGCCAGAGGCGATGGCTGCACAGAATGGATAGAAAGGAACTGATATTTTTCCTCTCCCTCTTTGTGACCCCGAAAACCAGGAACGCACAGTATTTTTCTATATCCTTCTTTCTTCTTTTTTTTTTATAGAAATGATAAAAAAAGTTGTTGTTTTTTTTTCTCGATAAAAGGGTAGAGGGACTAGACCCCTGTCAGTTTTTATTGCTGCCTGTGCCCTCCTGTTTGGTCATGGGACAGGAAGTGAAGGGAATTCTCCTCTGCAATGGGACACAGCGGAAAAAATATCTCACGGGTTGTAATCCTCCCTTGCTCTATCCAAAATTTAAAAATACAAATTTTCTTTATAGTTCTACATTAAAGCTGATTGCAAAAAAAAAAAAAAAAAACAGAGCTGCACCAGATTTTGTACTCCTTCTTTTTTTTTTTTTTTTTAAGTTTAGTAAATCAACCCCACAGTGCCATTGTGGCAACACATGATGCTGACAGATGGCATTAAGGGCCAACGCCAGCATTCAGGAGAAGGCAGACGTTTGTCCCGTCCAGACCTGCTCCACCTCCTGCCCTCTGCATGCTGCTGGAGCCAAGAGGTAGGGCTCTGCAATGGGGGGGGACTGTGTGATGGAGAACTTTGAGATGGGGGGGCGCTCTGTGATTGGGGAACTTTAACGTAATGAGAGGATTTTGTGGTGCTGGAGGAACTGTGATGTAATTGGAGGGGGGGGGGGGCTCTGATGTGCAGAGGAACCTTTTTTTTAGATGTGATTTGGGAACTGTGTGATGGGGGAGGACTCTGGTGTAATTGGAGCACACTGTGATGGGGGTATTTTGATGTGATGGAGGCCTCTAATTTGAAGGGGGCTTCCTACCCACCTGACAAACGCCCCGTCTTAAGAATGATCCACCCCAAAACGCTTTTCAGAGGGGCATCAAGGGCTTCACCATTTCAGAATGAGCCCTTAGACATAAAGAGGGGAAATTAAGTAATCTTTCAGCTGTGTGTGTAATCTGAGCTTTATAAATGGCATTTTATTAGGAAAACAGTCCTGGTAAATATAAAAAGGAGTTAACTGGCTTGAAATTGTACAAATTGTGAAATATTCCATGCAAACATTTTATATTTGCCCCACCATAGCATAAAAAGCATTCTCATTCTCTGTAGGCAGTGGGGCAGCCTGGATGATGAATGATCCCCGGACAGGCGGTGTCTCTAGTGTGAAATTCATGGCTTGATTTTCACTTTTGGATCTTAAATCATTAATGACTTCCTCCTATTTTATGTTCATAAAGATACAGAGATATCGCTGTGCACCAGTGCTTTCTTCTCTCTATCTTATCAATGTTGTTCTATTAGATTTTAGATGAGAATTGGGCTCTGTATACTGATTTACAATAACTAGAATTCTCTCCCAATGATGACGGTCCTGTCAGAGCTGTAGGTAGGTGTCCTGAGCATTGCATTAAGGACGGTGCAGCTGTGGTGTCAGGGGAGTTCTTCGGACGGATTAATGGTAAATGAAAATGAATTGGTGTTAAAATGCAATGTTGTACATAAGCGTATTGTGTCAGCGCTGTGTAATCTTTAGTTAATGCTGCCTGGAAGACGCATCTTTTCATTGATGTTTAACCCCTTCCATACAGGGCATTTTCACCCCCTTTCTGCCCAGACCAATTTTTTAGTTTTCAGCGCTGTTGTACTTTGAATGACAATTGCGTGGTCACGTACCCAAACTAAATCTTTGTTTTCCCCCCCCCCCCCCCACAAATAGAGCTTTCATTTGGTGGTATTTGATCATCTCTGCGGTTTTATTTTTTGCGCTATAAACAAAAGAAGAGCGACAATTTTAAAAAAACCCACTATTTTTTACTTTTTTTTATTTAATATAGAATTTTTTTTTTTTTATATATATAAAAACACTTTTTTTCCTCGGTTTAGGCCAATACGTATTCTTCTACATATTTTTGGTAAAAAAAAAATTGCAATAATCGTATATTGATTGGTTTGCGCACAAGTTATAGCGTCTACAAAATAGGTGATAGATTTATGGCATTTTTTATTTTACTAGTTTTTTTACAAGTATTGACGGCGATTTGCGATTTTTTTTTTTTTTTTTTTTTTTACTGTGACCGTGACATTGCGGGGAACACATCGGACACTTTTGACACGTTTTTGGGACCATTCACATTTATACAGCAATTAATGCTATAAATGTGCTCTGATTACTGTGTAAATGTGACTGGCAGGGAAGGGGTTAACCACTAGAGGGCGTTAAAGGGGTTAATATGTTCCCTAAGGTGTGTTCTAACTGTAGGGGGGAGGGGACTCTCAAGGGGAGGAGACCGATGTGTGTTCCTCTGTACTGGGAACACACATTGATCTCCTCACCGCTAACAGGAGGTGGATCTGTGTGTTTACACACACAGATCCACACTCCTGCCGTGATTACCGGCAATTGCGGGCACCCGACGGCAATCGTGGCCGCCAGGCACCCGCGCCGGGTCACGAGCGCTGCCGCGCGCCCTAGATCGCCGGGAACACAGGATGTCATATGACGTCCACCCGGATCGACGAGGGGTTCCTGCCGCCGTCATTTGCCTATGGCGCGGCATGGAAGTGGTTAAATAAGGGACAGTAAGGGGGACCTGAAAGCAGTGAGATGTTGGCATAGGCATTGGGAAGGTGGCGGGACTGAAATGTAATGGTTGGGGCAATTGGGTGGAATGCAGCATGGCTTGAAGTGAAACGTGTCTAGTGTTGTGTGGGTTTTTTTTTTTATTTTAAAGTTAAAATTTTGAAGAGCTCTGCAAATATTCTCTTTTATGTTCAGGACTGAAACAAATATTTGTGAACTATAAAATAGTGTTCATATTTTCATATCTGCAATCGGCTAGTTGGATCTGAACGATAATTTCTATTAGGCTGGGTTCACACCTAAGCCGATGCGGCTCCCAGCAGGGGGGGTCCTGTGCGTCCTGGTTCACCAATTCAGGTCTGATTTCAGCCTGAACTTTGGGCGGAATTTGGAATTGAAACGGACCAAAAGACTCACATAGAGAGCCGGTCACATTCTCCTGCTATTAGTAAGCCGCATCCAATTTGCAATAGTGAGAACCCGGCCTTACCAAAATAAATTCTGGTGCCAAAACCAAACATTTGGGATGCACTTACCTGAAACCAAAATTGATGTGTGATTTTATTTTTTTATAAATAATTTGTGTGTGTGTGTGTGTGTGTGTGTGTGAATAAATATATATATATATATATATATATATATATACATACATACATACATACATACATACATACATACATACACACACACACACACACACACACACACACACACACACACACACACGTGCATCTCATAAAATTTGAATATCATCAAAGTTCATTTTATTTCAGTAATTCAATTCAAAAAAGAAACGTTACACACAGCGATATATTTCAATCATTTCTTTCTTTTCGTTTTTACGATTATGGCTTGCTGCTAGTGAAAACCCAAAATTCAGTATCTCAGAAAATGTTGAATATTTCATAAGACCAATAAAGGATTTTTAATAGAAACATGTTGGCTTACTGAAAAGTATTTCCATGTACAGTATAGTATGTACTCAATACTTGGTCAGGGCGCCTTTTGCATGAATTATGGCATCAATGTGGCATGGAATGGAGGTGATCAGCCTGTGGCACTGCTAAGGTGTTATGGAAGCCCAGGTTGCTTTGATTGTTGGGTCTGATGTCTCATCTGCCTCTTGACAATACCCCACAGATTCTCTATTGGGTTTAGGTTAGGTCAGGAGAATTTGCTGGTCAATCGAGCACATTGATGCCATTATCATTAGACCAGGTGTTGGTACTTTTGACAGTGTGGGAGGTGCCAAGTCCTGCTGGAAAATGAAATCATCGTCTCTATAACCATGGAATGCTCTAGATTTCCTGGTGGAGAGCTGCGCTGACTTTGGACTTGATAAAACACAGTGTACCAACACCAGCAGATGACATCAAATCATCGCTGACTGTGGAAACTTCACACTGGACCTCATGTAACTTGGATTCTGTGCCTCTCCATTCTTCCTTCAGACTCGGGGGACCTTTATTTCCAAATGAAATCCTGTCTCCTGCCTCTTGATCAGTGCCCCCAATAGCCCTACTCTGTGCATCCATACAACACATAGAGCTGCTGTTTGGCTCTGCCCCCACTCTCTCCTCATTGGCTAACTGGCTGTAATTGACCACAGTGGGAGGTAATGGCTCCTGCTGATTTTTCCTCCAATGAGGACAGGGAGTATCGGCTCAAGTATTGGGGGAGACCAGTAGGGGGAGCAGCACACAGAATGTGTGTGTGTTTTTATTTTATTTTTTAAAGGGGTTGTAAAGGTACAATTTTATTTTCCTAAATGGCTTCCTTTACCTTAGTGCAGTCCTCCTTCACTTACCTCATCCTTCCATTTTGCTTTTAAATGTCCTTATTTCTTCTGATAAATCCTCACTTCCTGTTCTTCTGTCTGTAACTCCACACAGTAATGCGAGGCTTTCTTCCTGGTGTGGAGTGTCGTGCTCGCCCCCTTCCTTGGACTACAGGAGAGTCAGGACGCTCTCTACTTTGCAGATAGAGAAAGGGAGCTGTGTGTTAGTGGGCGTTCTGACTCTCCTGTAGTCCAAGGGAGGGGGCGAGCACGACACTCTACACCAGGGAGCAAGCCTCGCATTACTGTGTGGAGTTACAGACAGAAGAACAGGAAGTGAGGATTTCTCAAAAGAAATAGCGACATTTAAAAGCAAAATGGAAGGATGAGGTAAGTGAAGGAGGAATGCACTAAGGTAAAGGAAGCTATTTAGGGGAAAAAATTGTACCTTTACAACCCCTTTAACCTTATTCAGTCTTTACAACGACTTTAAAGAAAAGATTATGGCTTTACATACTTTCATCAGTCATGCCTTCGCTCCAGTAGAGAATCTTGGTATGTGATTGTATAAAATATACCGTACTGGTTTGTATTTGGGTTTCATATTTTTTCTGCATTGACGTGTCGTGAATGTTACAACTCCCGAAGTCCTAATAAAAACTCATAGAAGAAATGTGATTGTCGCCCTTGCAGTATGGTGATTCTAAAGCATGATTCATAGGAAAACATTATCATTTTCACTGCTGACTTTCTGACCTGAGGCTGCGCTACATCCATGGAACTGCTGAGTTTGCTTCTCTCCAGATGTCCTTCCTTTTCCTGTGAATGAGCCTGAGATTCTTTCTTGTAACTCTCGCTGTCGGTGAGAATCCTTGCGGTGAATGAATTGGCACATTCTGAGAAGACCTGTGGCACTTTGGATTAGTCAGCTATTCTTCAGAAACCTTCTTACCAAACAGAAAATTAGCAACACATTTGCAAAACATGTAGCCATGTTTCTTTATTTCTTAGTGGACAATTTAGTGATACTAACATTTTGGCCCATCTCTAACCTTTGTTTTCCAGCATGTCAGCTCGCCATTGCACACAGTACACAATGCCAGAGCAGCCGAAATGCCCACAAATGCTTGGTTTTCAGAGTTCTGTGCAAATATGCCATGAACATATCTGCAATCGGCTAGTTGTATCTGAACGATGCCTAAACCGATGCGGCTCCCAGCAGGGGGGGTCCTGTGCGTCCTGGTTCACCGATTCAGGTCTGATTTCAGCCTGAAATTTGGAATTGAAATGGACCAAAAGACTCACATAGAGAGCCGGCCACATTCTCCTGCTATTGTGAATTGGATGCAGTGAGCCGCATCCAATTTGTAATAGTGAGAACCCGGCCTTACCAAAATAAATTCTGGTGCCGAAACCAAACATTCGGGATGCACTTACCTGAAACCAAAATTGATGTGTGGTTTTATTTTTTAATAAAAAAAAATATATAATAAAAAAAATATATATACTTTTATGGGATGGCTGGTGATGCAGCAGTGACACAACAAGGTGAGGGAAGTGGCGGCATGATGGATCTGAAATGACAGGTGCTCTTTAAATATAAGGAGGACCTTTCTTACTGGTAGTTAGGAAACTCATTTGTTTGCAAATTAAAAAATTCTATTTAGAATAATAGATGTCAGGTTAGTGAAACGGCGATATCAGAACCGATTCAATCATACAGTTTGTAGTGTACATAGATTTGCAAAACAATGGGATAAAGGAATATTACTGAACTCTGTTTTATCTCGTGGTTACTGTGACGTTGTGTGAATGCATCAATGCAGTGCATGTTATCTCAGCTTGCAGAGCTTGGATTCATTGAATACGTTTTTTCTAAAAAAAATTGTATTGCAGAATATGCAGCCTCATGCTACATAACTAAGCTCCATTTCATGCTGAATAAAATAAATTATTAGTTTTCTATTTAAGATACATTATCTTTGGATCGATTTGTACTCCAAAAGCATTTTATTAAAATAAATGTGATAATCTAAAAAATCGTATTCTTTTTGGTGTGTGTGTGTGTGTGTGTGTTTTTTTTTTTTTTTCCTCAATCATTGATTTTATTTCCACCCTGCTTTGTGGTTTTGAGATGGTATGCTGCGAAGGAAGGGAGTATAGGAAGTCCATCAAACTCTGAGTGGGGGGGGGAGGCCATATAATGGGGCACAAGTCCTCTCATTCAGCTCATAAAGCTCTTCATTGTTCAACTCTCACGAGCCCCAATTTTTAACATGAATATGTTACAATAAACCAAGTCCCCAAACACAACATCCACCTTTTAACATGCCAATGATGACCAGTCTCTACAATACCTTGGCACACTGTGTGCGGTGCACAGAAGCTGTCTGTATCGTTTTAAGTGCTGTCAAACCCAGATCATTAAAACTATCAATATATGCCTTATTATATGCTGTTCCTTCTTTTTCTGTATTCTGAAAAAAAATGGTTGATCCTGCTGATCTTTACCCCCCCTCCCTTTTTGTCCATGACCACACTGCAGTTGGAGGTTTGGGCGAGTAGTGTTGGCAGCTTTGCACATGCTCAGTTTCCACTATGTTTCTATGCAAAGCATTTTCTTGTGAAGCCCATGTGACTATAGATTCACACACGTAGCCCACTCCTACCTTCCTTCCTCCTCCACGCCCACTAATCTGCTTAAAATAATGGGGGTGGGATATTGCATCACGATTGATGGAGGCTTCACCTACCTGTTATTCTAAGACCAAGGCTGTAGGGGCGTGACACAGCCTTTGACTGGCAAAATCTGCCCCCCCTAAAAAAAAATTATATATATATATATATATATATATATATATATATATATATATATATATATATATATATATATATATATATATATATAAAAATTGAAATCAAATCCTTAAATTTGTATGACAGATTAAAACGGTTTATTGATATTTAATTATTTAAAGCGGTGGTTCACCCTAAAAAACAAGTTTCTACCATGAAATCCGGCATACTGGCGTGAGCTACAGTATGCCTTTATTTTTATTTTTTTGCGCCGTACTCAGTTTAATCCTGTAGTTAAGTTTCAGACTCCTCATGGGGAATGGGCGTTCCTATGCAGAGGGGAACATGATTGACGGCCGGCTATGGCGCGTCACATTTCCCGAAAATGGCCGGAGTAGGACTCGGCTCTTCACGTCGCTATACGGCGCCTGCGCACATACTAGAAGCTGACTGCGCAGGCGCCGTGAAGAGCCAAGTCCTACTTTAGCTATTTTCGGGAAGCGTGACGCGCTATAGCCGGCCGTCAATCATGTTCCCCTCTTCATAGGAACGCCTACTCCTCGCGGGGAGTCTGAAACCTAACTACGGGATTAAACTGTGAGTACGGCGCCAAAAAATTAAATGAAGGCATACTGTAGCTCGCGCTAGTATGCTGGATGGCATGGTAGAAAAACTTTTTTTTTATTTTTTTTTTTTTTTTAGGGTGAACCCCCGCTTTAAATAGGATTTTGCTTGTTGGGTGTTTTTTGGAACTTTTGAGAACTATTTATGAGCTGAAATCTCAGGTGTGAATGCAGCCTCAGGCTCCATTCATACGTGTGCTATTTTTGGTATGCGACTTTGGACATCAGTCACATGACAAGTCACACCCCATTCTTTTCAATGGCACCCGTTTAAATTGCAGCAACTTTGAAAAGGTGCCTACGCTACTTTGACCCATAGAATGTAATGTCAGATGAAAAGTCGCATCAGTCACCCTCCAAAGTCTTACTGAAAATGGTGCAACTTTGGAGGAGCACTAATGTAAATGGAGCCTTTAGGTCTAGTTTGCACCATGCAGGCTTTTTTTTTTTTTTTTTTTTTTTTTTTTTAGGCAGTGCAAAGCAAAAAATGCATGTTTACACAATACAGTATGTCACAGTGCTCTGTTTTGCAATGAGTACTTTTTGTGACGGTTCGAACAAGCTGAAAGGGGGGAAAAACATAAATGGTGTAATGCTTTGTTGCAGTGCATTACGCAACTCGCGCAACACATCGAAGTCCCAAGAGTAAACTTATATTATCACATAATCCTTTTCGTAGGAAAATGTTTCTATCTTAACCGCTTGCCGACTGCCTCACGTAGATTTACGTCAGCTGAATGGCACGGGGGGCAAAGCAACTTATATATACACATTGCTTTGAATCTGCCGCCTAGCGGGGGCACGCGCGCCTGCCGATCGGGTCACGGGACAGCAGAACGGGGAGATGCCTTTGTAAACGAGGCATCTTTCTGTTCTGCCTAGTAACAGGACACTGATCGTCTGCTCCATCATCGGGAGCAGTGATCAATATCGTGTCACAGTAAGCCCTGCCCCCACACAGTTAGAATCACTCCCTAGGACACACTTAACCCATTCCCTGCCCTCAGTGGTTAACCCCTTCACTACCAGTGTCATTTACACAGTAATCAGTGCATTTTTATAGCACTGATCGCTCTATAAATGACAATGGTCCCAAAATGGCGTCAAAAGTGTCCAATGTGTCCACCATAATGTCACAGTCATGATACAAATTTCAGATCGCCTTCATAACTAGTAAAAAAAATAAAAATGGCATAAAACTATCCAATATTTTGTAGATGCTATAACATTTGCGCCAACTAGGGTTGTACCGATACTAGTATCGGTATCGGGACAGATACCGAGTATTTGCGCTAGTACTTGTACTCGCGCAAATACTCCCGATGCCAGATAGAATTTTTTTTTTTCCCCCGAGTGCGGATGGAGAGGGGGTGGAGAGGTGGTGGAGTGTGGGTGGAGAGGGGGCGGAGAGCAGAGCAGAGCAGTCCTCGTATGGGGGAGAGGAGAGCTGCTGCCGCTGCCGCCTTAGACAAAGCAAAGTCAATCTCCCCCCCCCCCCCCCCCCCCCCGCGGACATCTAGTTACTATGCGCTGGGGGAACACAACAGCTGTCATTTGAATAGCTGTGTGTTTCGCCGTCATGTATAGCCCCTCCCCCTTGCCCGGGCACTTTGATACGACGGGTGACCTGTCTATCAAAGTTTCTGGGCAAGGGGGAGGGGCTATACATGACTGCGCGGCGGGGGAAACACACAGCTATTCAAATGCAAATGACAGCTGTTGTGTAACCCCAGCGCATAGTAACTAGATGTCGGCAGTGGCGGGGGGAGGGGGGGGGGTTGACTTGGCTTTGTCTTAGAGGACACAAGGCTGCATTAGGGACATGGCTGAATTTAAGGACATGGCTGAATTTAAGGACATGGCTGAATTTAGGGACATGGCTGAATTTAGGGACATGGCTGAATTAAGGGACATGGCTGAATTAAGGGACATGGCTGAATTAAGGGACATGGCTGAATTAAGGGACATGGCTGAATTAAGGGACATGGCTGAATTTAGGGACAAGGCTGCATTTAAAAAAAAGTATCGGTATTCGGTATCGGCGAGTACACGACAGTGCCATTGCCGGCAAATGCCGCCGATTTGAGATGCGATTTGACATGTGAAATCGCATCTCAAATCGTACCCAGTGTGAACCTGGGCTAATAGTGCAAAAAATAAAAACAGCGGAGGTAATCAAATACCACCAAAAAGCTCTATTTGTGGGTCAATTTTGGATGGGAGGCACGTCGCACGGTCGTGGAATTGTCAGTTAAAGCTTCGCAGCGCCGAATCGCAAAAAGTGACCCGGTCATTGGGCAGCCGAATCCTCGGGGGCTGAAGTGGTTAACATTGTTGGGTAATTATTTCTGGTCTGCTCTAATCATCATTCCACTCTCTGTTGTCTTCTCTCCTTGAGTGTGTGTAAGTTGGAAGTATTTGGCCAGGCTGTGCTCTGCAGACCTCCACTTGTGAGATGTTTGTCTACATTCTGAGCAGATCCATGGGAGAGGCAGCAGCTGTGTTTACTCTGAAAGTTTTGGCTTGGGGCGCAGGGGTGACTGTTGCCACTGGGAACCCGTCTCCCGACATGGACTTGTCGTCTGGAGAACTTTATTACTTTTAGGCTTTCGTATTATTCTTCTGAATAAGAGCCTATAATCCTTTAAACGGGAGCGGAGCTCCAACATGTGCTAACAATCTATGTAGATGTTTAGGCGAGATATCCCTCCACTTGGCCAGAATCGGTTCTCCACCGTTGGCTTTGCCTTTCTCTTCATGTGGGCTTCTGTTGTCAGCTGTTTGTGATAAGGAATGATAAGCAATGGCATATCTTGCAGTTCTTAGCTGGAAATATGGACAGGAAGTCAGCTCTGCAATCTGAGCTCGAGTCGGCGAGCAAAATAAACAGTTGAAATGCATATGGGAGAATGGGTTCATCTGCCAAAATATTTGTCATTCTATTTATCCATTCTGTAGTAACAATTGGGCTACATAGCAGCTTCTTATTTTTGTCACATCGTATTTGCGTAGCGGTCCTACAAGCGCACTTTTTTTGGGGGAAAAAATACACTTTTTTTTTTTTAACCACATCCATACCAGCCCATTGTAAAATGACGTCCACAAAGGACCTCTACCGATCCGGGTGGACGTCATATGACGTCCTGGGCTTTGTGGGGGGATATCTGAATGATGCCTGCAGCTAGAGGCATCATTCAGATATCCTTCTCTTCTGCCGGCGATTCTGCACAACGTAAGAACGATCATAGCGGCGATTCCGCCGCTAGATCGTTCTTGCGGGAGGGGACATGTCCCCCCCCCCCCCCCGCCACCATCCGGTGCTTCTCCGGCTCTCCCGTGCCATCGGGGGCCCGGAGAACAAATCGTCCGGCGCTGGCAGGAAGCATAGAGATGACTGGTGACCAGATGGTCACCAGTCATCTCTATGACCGTCGGAGGACCCGGGCGCGATGTGATGACGTCACGCCCGGGTCCCCGTAAGTAAACAAAGCCGTAATCATGATTTTTTTTTTCAGAGATTGACCCCGCATCTCTCCATAAAGAGTACCTGTCACACACATTCCTATTACAAGGGATGTTTACATTCCTTGTAATAGGAATAAAAGTGATAATAAAAAAAATTAAATAAAAAAAAAAAAAGTGTAAAAAAAATAAATAAATATGTAAAAAAAAAAAAAATTAACGCCCCTGTCCCCAGTAGCTCGCGCGCAGAAGCGAACGCACATGCAAGTCCTGCCGACATATGTAAACGCCGTTTAAACCACATATGTGAGGTATCAATGCATGTGTTAGAGTGCCAGCAACAATTCTAGCACTAGATCTCCTCTGTAAATCTAAACTGGTAACCTGTAAAAAAATTCAAAGCGTTGCCTATGGAGATTTTTAAGTACCGAAGTTTGGCGCCATTCCATGAGTGTGCGCAATTTTAAAGCGTGACATGTTAGGTATCTATCTACTCGGTGTAACATCATCTTTTATATTTTACCAAAAAAATTGGGCTAACTTTACTGTTTTGTTCTTTTTTTAATTCATGAAACAATTTTTTTCCAAAAAAAAAAAAGGCGTTTGAAAAATTATTGCGCATATACCGTGCAAGATAAAACGTTTCAATGACCGTCGTTTTATTCCCTAGGGTGTCTGCTAAAAAAACATATATAATATTTGGGGGTTCTGCGTAATTTTCTAGCAAAAAAATTATGATTTGTACATGTAGGAGAGAAGTGCCAGAATAGGCCTGGTATGGATGTGTGTGTGTGTATAACAGCCCTGTATGGAAGTGGTTAATAAAAAAAATAAGACAACAGTAATGTTAGCCCAATTTTTTTTTTATATTGTGAAAGATAATGTTATCTTGCCCTCACTCGTATCCCAGCCAAGCAGGACATAATCGCCGCCGCCGCTGCCGACGGCTCCGGTAAGCGGCGGAGGACGCGGGAGAGTGGCGGGAGTAGAGGGGGCCCTCTCTCGCGGTTGATAACGGTGATCTTGCGACGAGTCCACCGCGGAGACCACCGTTATCGTTAACGGGACCTCTCCAAGGAAAGATTGATATCTCGGTTGTGGCAGCAGCTGCTGCCGTTACCGAGATATCCATCTTAAAAATGCAGACGTGTGTATATATACGTGAGCGGGTCCTTAAGTGGTTAAAGTTCATTTGAAGTTTGTCTTTAAGACCAGCTATTAAAGCGGGGGTTCAACCTAAAAAAAATTCTAACATTGCATAGAGCCGACCTATGAGACCGACAGTATGCTGTTTTTTTTTGCGTACATACCATTTTAGGGCTATTTTCACCCCAGGCTTCCCTGCGGGAGTGGGCGTTCCTGATCACAGGCTGTGATTGACGTGCTTCCGACCGGCGCATACTGCGCGTCACGAGTTGCCGAACGTTGGTGCGCAGGCGTCGTATAGAGCTGCACCGACGTTCGGCTTATTTCGGCAACTCGTGGCGCGCAGTATGCGCCGGTCGGAAGCACGTCAATCACAGCCTGTGAGTGGGAACGCCCACTCCCGCGGGGAAGCCAGGGGTGAAAATGGCCCTAAAATGGTATGTACGCAAAAAAAAAACACAGCATACTGTCGGTCTCCTAGGTCGGCTCCATGCAATGTTAGAATCTTTTTTTTTTTTTTTTTTTTTTTTAGGGTGAACCCCCACTTTAATTGGTAACTGTTTGTTTAAAGAGGAACTAAACTGTACCTGAGCACCACAAACGTCATTTATTTATTTTAATAATGAAAGCAAACGCGCTCTATTTATATCTCCATGCTTTATTTTGTTGAGAGACTACTTTGAAAAATACTCCCCCATCGTTTATAGCCACAGCCATCCTGAGTTGTGCATGTATCATTTACTTCTGGAATCCATCTGCCCTTAGCTCAGGCACGTAGGTAAGAGTGTGCACAAAAACCCTCATCCTGATGAAAGTGAGGACCTGGGTCGCCTCTTCACCGGTCCGGGGATTTTAAATTTCCGCGGCTAAATCTCCTAAACGTTCCTTGTAAAGGTACATATAGGAGACATTCTAATTGGTCGGCGCCAACCAAACAGAACCCGCCTAATCTTTCCTGTTGGGGGTGAAGAAGGGAGAAATCCGCGGGGATTTCAAATCCTCAGACCTGGGAAGCGGCGACCCGATGTCTACTAGCAGGTGATCCCCCCCCCCCCCCGATCTCCGGTACAGCAGGACCGGGAGGGGATCCAGTGTAACTTCACCTTTTTACACATTTTCTATAAAGGTGAACTTGCACTTTGCCCTGGGTTCACACTAATGCGCCGGCTCCCGCAGACAGTTCACACTGCCTTCTGCGAACCGCTGTGGGTGTCATTAACAGTTTAGTTCACAGATCGCAGTGTTAACTCGCACAGGTATTGGATCGCATAGGTGAGAACGGCCATGCGTTCTGATTCTAGTGTGGGGGAAAAACAAATGCCTGCACTATATTTTTTGTGTGAAGCCAATGCGAGTTCCGCCATAAAACTCGCATTGCTCAGAGATCGCATGTTCAGGCTCAATGTTGACTAAGGCTGCATTCACACCTAGGCGTAGGCAATAGCGTCGTTTTCCGGCGTTTTTTTTAGGCGTTTTTTTCGCGCGTATTCATGCTAATATGCGCGTTTGCATACAGCGTTGTCCGACGTTTTTGTACTTAGACGTTTTTTTTTTAGCCAATAGGAAAAACTATCATCTTTTCATCACTTGTTGCTATGTTGGTAGATTTTTTTAATCTTCTGCATGGGCGACAAGTTCTATTGACAAAACGCCCGTAGCAAACGCTTGTTGTCGCGCAATACACGCGTATCTGGCGTTTTACATTGATTTCAATGGAAAACCAAAAACGCTCAAATACGCGCATATCGCGCGTATTGCGCGACAAAAAAGGGTCCGGAACTTCTTTTGACTACAGGCGATGCGCGTTAGGCGCATCAGCGTGCAGATGTGAACCATCCCCATTGACTAACATTGTATTTTGTCCCTCTGGCGTTTGTTCGCGTCGCGCTACATGCGACAAAACGCGAAGGTGTGAATGGGGTCTAAGGCTGTAAAGTTCCGCTTTAAAGTGGAGTTCCACCCATAAATATAACATTACATCAGTAGTTTTAAAAAAAATGTCATTAGTCCTTTTTAAGATTTTTTTTTTTATTTTTAATTTTTTTAGATGCCTTCAAAGTGTTGCTAGGCAGAATAGTTAATCTACCCACTTCCTGCACCTAGGTGCTTAAGCTTCCTAACCTACACCGCACAGACTCCTGGGAATGTAGTGGGTGTAACTTTCAAGGAGTCTGTGCACTCCCCAGTCTCGAAGAATCATGTGACTTGGACAGTACAGGTGCTGAAACCTAATCTGAAAGCTATTACACTGCTTGTGCAGCACTGAGCATGTGCGAGATCTGCAAGGCTGAAATCCAGGAAGTCATACAGTCTGGCTTCAGATGCCCACACTTAAGATGGCCCCAGTCAATTTCTATTTTATAAAGTGTCTAAATGCTGTAACAACCTAACAAAACGGACCTTAGTTTACAGGCCAACTTTACTAGAATACATTAAAGCGGTAGTTCACCCACAATCCCATGATTTTACCATCGAGACAGGCATTGTAGCGCGAGCTACAGTATGCCTGTCCCGATTTTTTTTAACCCCGTACTCACCTTGTAGTCGTCCATCGTAGATTTCGGCTCCCGCGGGGAATGGGCGTGCCTATGGAGAGGGAGGATGATTGACGGCCGGCCCTGGCACGTCACTCTCCCCGAAGACAGCCGGAGTAGGTCTCGGCTCTTCACGGCGCCTGCGCACAGGCTATGCGCACGCGTCGTGAAGACCAAGCCTATTTCGGCTATTTCCGGAGAAGCGTGACGCGCCAGAGCCGGCCGTCAATCATCCTCCGTCTCCAGAGGCACGCCCATTCCCCGGTATCTTCGATGGACGACTACAAGGTGAGTATGGGGGGAAAAAATTCGGGACAGGCATACTGTAGCTCGCGCTACAATGCCTGATTTTAAGGTAAAAAAAAAAAATATATATTTTTTCCCGTCGATAGGGTGAACCCCCGCTTTAAGCTTTGTGTATTACAGGGGTATTTATATTTAAAAAGTGAAATTGTGGCCGGAACTCCGCTTTAAGAACTGTTGATTTTGCTATTTAGAAAGTGGGTCAAATTGAAATCTTTTTCCCACCTCTTTAATGGAAAAGTCAGCACATGTTCACAAGTTAGGACATCTGTTTCTCATAATGAGAAGGCGGTAAAAGCACACAGCACTGGTGTAATGTCCACAGCAGAGGAGGACATTGAGAAGGAGAGCCACACGTAATCGCACAAATGATTGGCGACTCCTGAATGGCGGGGGGTATACACAGGCTGTAGCAATAGAGAAACAACAAAGTGCATAGAATATTCGTGCCACCAAATGTGGCTTTGAAATCGTGCAACTTCACTTTAAATCACGATTTCTAAGCCGTATGTCGTTGCCACTTGGAAAACATCCGTGAGACTTCTTGCACAGATGTTTATGCAAGTCGCACCTGAACTTTCAAAAAGTAGTGCAAGACCTACTTTCAAAATCGGAGTCGCACGATTTGGCCACTTCCATTGTGGACAATAGGGTGCGACTTGTGATTTGAAACTATCAAGTGGTATGTTTAACGGCTTGATGACCTCCGCACAAACTTGTACGTTGACGGAATGGCATGGACAGGCAAATGGGCGTACAGGTACGTTGCTTTAAATTTGCCACCGTGTGGTCGCGCGTGGCCCTGCTGGCGAGCTCCGTGACCGTGGGACCCATGGACTCAATATCTGACGGTGTCCCACGATCGTGTCAGGGAGCTGAAGAATGGAGAGATGTCCAGTGTGAACACATGTCCCCGTTTTTCCTAGTGACAGGTCACTGATCGTCTCCTCCCTCTCGATCAGTGACGTATTGCTCGTAGCCACGCCCCCTAACAGTTAGAATCACTCCCTAAGACACACTTAACCCATTCCTAGCCCCCTAGTGGTTAACCCCTTCACTGCCAGTCACATTTACATAGTAGTCGGTGCATTTTATAGCCCTGATCGCTGTATAAATATGAGTGGTCCCAAAATAGCGACAAGTGTCCGATGTGTCCGCCATAATGTCAGTCACGATAAAAATCGCAGATCGCCGCCATTACTAATAATTATTATTTTTTTTTTTATAAAAATGCCATAAATCTATCCCCTATTTTGTAGACACTATAACTTCTGTGCAAACCAATCCATAAACGCTTGAACCCCTTTCACACTGAAGCGTTTTACAGCGTTTTAGCGTTAAAAATAGCGCTTATAAATCGCTCTCCATGCATCTCAATGGACCCTTTCACACTTTCCATATTTGGAGAAAGTGTGTTTTATATATACATTTTTGGTGGGGGGGGGATATTATAACAAGAAGTAAAAAAATACTGTGTTTTTTTTTTTTAAATTGTCACTCTATTTTTGTTTATAGCGCACAAATTAACTACTTGCCGACCAGCTGCTGTCATTTTACGGCGGCGGGTCGGCTCCCCTGCGCGAGAGCCCGTAGCTATGTGTCGACCAATAGGGGCGTGTGCGCACCTCCGGAGGCACACGCATGCCCCCCGCTCGCCACCGACTCCCGTCAGGGTGCCCGGCGGGCACGATCGCCGCCGGGCACACGCGATCGCTCGTTACAGTGCGGGGACCGGGAGCTGTGTGTGTAAACACACAGCTCCCGGTCCTGTCAGGGAGAGAAATGCTGATCTTCTGTTCATACAGTGTATGAACAGAAGATCGGTCATTTCCCCTAGTGAGTCCACCCCCCCTACAGTTAGAACACACCCAGGGAACATACTTAACCCCTTCCCCGCCCCCTAGTGTTAACCCCTTCACTGCCAGTGGCATTTTTATAGTAATCCAATGCATTTTTATAGCACTGATCGCTATAAAAATGCCAATGGTCCCAAAAATGTGTCAGAAGTGTCCGCCATAATGTCGCAGTACCAAAAAAAAAAAAACGCTGATCGCCGCCATTACTAGGAAAAATAAATAAATTAATAAAAATGCCATAAAAATTCCCCCTATTTTGTGAACGCTATAACTTTTGCGCAAACCAATCAATAAACGCTTATTGCGTTATTTTTTTTACAAAAAATAGGTAGAAGAATACGTATCGGCCTTAACTGAGGAAAACTATTTTTTTTATATCTTTTTGGGGGATATTTATTATAGCAAAAAGGAAAAAATATTCATTATTTTTCAAAATTGTCGCTCTATTTTTGTTTATAGCGCAAAAACTAAAAACCGCAGAGGTGATCAAATACCACCAAAAGAAAGCTCTATTTGTGGGAAAAAAAGGACGCCAATTTTGTTTGGAAGCCACGTTGCACGACCGCGCAATTGTCAGTTAAAGTGACGCAGTGCTGAATGGCAAAAAGTGCTCTGGTCTTTGGCCAGCCAAATGGTCTGGGGCTAAAGTGGTTAATATGAATGAGAACGAAGTGGGAACTCACAAACATAAGAGGAAAGCAGTTCATTCCGTGCCAGCTGTAGCCCACATGGTCAGCGGTGCAGTGGCAGGACTTTATTGTAGATTTTTTGGCAGTCGGAGCTTCTCTCTAAATGGAACTACTCTTCAAGGTGCTGTGTGATCGGCAACCACGACTTCCCAAGGACACCTGTAAGAACAGATTTCTTCCAGATGGGTCACCGGGATGCATCCTTTGCAGACATTGGTCTCTCTATGGTGGCTGTGTATGTATGTGGATCATTTTATTGATTTAGGTTTTTGACACCCAGCCAATTCTAAAACATTTTAAACATTTTCCTTTGAGACAAGCTATTGAACTGCTCAAGAATCTGGGCCATCATTCTGCGACATCATTGTGCAATATTTGATAATTGCCTTTGAATTCCTTGATAACCATTTCTGACCTCATTGCACATTGTATGCCAACATACCCCCTGAGAGCATTCTCAGGTATGCTTTATTTACCTATTTTAGGTATCTTCTTATCCTCTGCTACTGCTGTTCTCTCTTTTTTTTTTTTTACTTTTCGAATTAATAATAAAAACTATTGAAATAGAATGAATGTTTTCTGATGCGACATATTGGGCACTCATTTGTCAAAGTGGGTAAAATACGAACTCTGCATTTATTAATTTTTCCTGTTGGATTTACACTTCCTAATTCCAGCTGGCGGTTTCTAGTTTCTTTAAGGCCTTATTCATAAGATTCTAGCAGTTTTCATGCAAATGAAAGGCACAGGTTCTGCTGCCGGCAGCATAAAAAAAAAAAAAAAAACACTATAAAAGTCTGAAAGCTGCTGCAGCTTGGATGGGGCACTAAGTGGTTCTAAGATTTAGGGCAATATGCACCCAGGCGGAATAGCCTGAATGCAGACTTCTTGCATTCTGGTCATTTACCTCTGACTGCATATTGCTCTAGATATACACTACTGTATATTGCCGAAAGTATTGGGACACCCCTCCAAATCATTCGATTCGGGTGTATAAAATCAAGCTCCTAGGCATGCAGACTGCTTCTACAAAGAAAGAATGGGTCGCTCTCAGGAGCTCAGTGAATTCAAGCGTGGTACTGTGATAGGTTGCCACCTGTGCAATATTCCCTCCCTGAACTTTACTTGCTACTAAATATTCCACGGTCAACTGTTGGTGGTTTAACAAAGTAAAAGTACCGTATTTTCCGGCGTATAAGACTACTTTTTGGATGGAAAAAAAATGCATCCAAAGTCGGGGGTCGTCTTATACGCCGGTGACAGTCTCCGTCTGCTGCGGGCATCAATGATTTGAAAGCCGCGCCTTCTTCTCAGACTGTCCTGTGATAGGCGGAACACAAATTTTCCCAGCAGTGCCTCTGTTCTGTGTTCCTCCTATAACGGATGCCTTCTCATCCTCGGACGAGAGGACATCCGTGATAGGCGGAACACAGAACGGAGGCGCTGCTGGGAAAATTTGTGTTCCGCCTATCACAGGACAGTCTGAGAAGAAGGCGCGGCTTTCAAATCATGGACGCTCGCAGCAGACTGAGACTGTCACCGGCCTGGAAGCCAGGAGCTGCAAAACGTGAGTGATGGCACAGTGGGGGGGGGGAAGTGATGGCACAGTGGGGGGCAAGTGATGGCACTGTGGGGGCAAGTGATGGCACAGTGGGGCATGTAATGTAATGGCACAGTGGGGCATGTAATGTAATGGCACAGTGGGGCATGTAATGGCACAGTGGGGCATGTAATGGCACAGTGGGGCATGTAATGGCACAGTGGGGCATGTAATGGCACAGTGGGGCATGTAATGGCACAGTGGGGCATGTAATGGAATGGCACAGTGAGATTTGAAAAAAGCCTGTTTCTGTCAGCGGTTGTTCTGGCTACCCCTCAGCTTCCAGAAAGACTAGAAGGAAGGGGGTAGTCTTATATGGCGAGTATATGGCAAAACCAATTTTTCACCTGGAAAATTAGGGGGTCGTCTTATACGCCGGCAAATACGGTAACTGGGAACAACAGCAACTCAGCCACGAAGTGGTAGGCCACGTATAATTACATTGTGGAGTCAGTCCAGCTGATGCTCACAGTGTGCAGAAGTCGCCAACTGTCTGGAGAATCAATGGCTCCAGACCTCCTGCTAGCCTGAGGCAGGATCGAAACTAGGGGGAGCATGTGCCCCAGGCACGGCTTTGAGGGGAGCATTGATTGATTGATACTAATCCTCCTGCATCTTCTTCTCCACCTCTACCTCCTGCTAGCAGACTATCCGCACCCCCCCCTGGTCTTCCCATAGCGCTCGCCTTCTCTCCCTGGCTAGCTGTGCAGTATTGTGGATGGGTTAAATAAAGACATGATCCTTCGCACTGAGAAGCTCATCATACGATCGGAAAGACAGGCAGCCACACACAGTTGTAACCCACACTACACGGCTGTTAGTAGGTGTCACGGGGGTGCTAGCATCTGAGGGAAGTAATCTCATCATTCCCTCACAGGTGTTTATTTTTTTTTTGACATTCCCTTACCAGAAATCTGGAGTCTGATTCTCGACTTGGCACATGCCAAAGTGTTGATGGGCAAGCGCCAGAAACTTTGGACTGTGTTTTGGGCTGCTCCTCAAGTCTCGGAGGATGTATCATCGCACATGGAAGGCTTGCATCGCCTGGTGTGAGGCTCTGGGTGTTCATCCATTCTCCTTGGTGCCTCTGGTTTTTGATCTTTCTCCAACAGGCAGTTGACCGAAAGTTTGCCTTAAGTACCATTGAAGGCGGTCTTCTTTCAACGACCCTTGATTGGTACCTTCATCCAGGGTGTTCGGCAGATGGTGTCTCCCACGCGTTCCCTGTTGTTATCGTGGGACCTGAACTTGGTTCTTTCACTACTCCATAGGCCTCCCTTTTGAGAGTATTCGGGATATTTCTGTAATTTACATTATCTCCAAAAGTTGCCTTTTTGGGTCACCATCACTTAAGCACGGCGGGTGTCGTTACTAGCGGCTATATCCTATAAGCCTCCCTATTTGGTCTTACTCAGGGATAAGGTGGTTCTCCATCTGTGTCCCTCCTTGCTTCTGAGGGATATGCTGGAGTTCCACCTGAATGTGTGTCTGTCCTTTACACCCTAAGGCTGTTGCACTGCACTCCTTGGATGTGGTTCATGTATACTTGTCTGCTATGACTTTCTTCCAGAGGTCGGATTTTCTTTTTGTGATCATGAATGGTCCCCAGGTAACATCTGGTGGCCTCCTCTGCCACTATTTCCCAAGGGATTTGGCTGACTATTGCTCAGTTATACCATTAGGGATCAGGATAATTGCTTCCCTATTACGGTGCACTCCACCAGGGCAATTGGTGCCTCTTGGGAGTTTTGACGCCTGTGTCTTAAGTTTGCAAGGTGACTACCTGGTCATTTGTGCACACTTAACAAATTTCACAAAGTTGCTGTGTTCGTATCGTCGGATGCTTGTTTTGGCTGCAAGGTTTGGGTGGTTGGCACTTTTGCCTAGTTACTCCTGTTTTTTTTGTTTGCCCACCCCCTCATTGAAGGTGAGGTGGTGGGAAAACAATGAGCTGTGTACCTAAGAGAACTATTTTTTTTGTTACCCTTAAATCCCCTTCTCTGCGTTTTTTTTATTTTTGCGCTATAAACAAAAAAAGGATTTTTTTTTGGAGAAAAAAAACAATATTTTTTTCTTTTTTCTATAATAAATATCCCCCCCCTCAAAATATAAATAAAAAAAAATGATTATATATATATATATATATAATGTATGTATATTGATTTTTATAGCGTCTGCAAAATAGGGGATAGAATTATAGTGTGTATTTAAATAAATTATATATATGTATATATATATTTATATGCTATTTTGGGACCATTGTCATTTATACAGCGATCAGTGCTATAAAAATGCACTGGGTACTGTGTAAATGACACTGCCAGGAAAGGGGTTAACCATTAGCGCGCCCCCCCAGTTATCGGTGACACGACAGTGATCACTGCTACCGATGACAGGGAGCAGTAGATCACTGTCCTGTCATTGGGCAGAACAGGGAGATGCCTTGTTTACACAGGCATCCCCCCCCCCTCCGTTCTGCAGCTCCGGCAGCAATCGCACAAATTTAAGGGGCGTACAGGTACGTCCATATGCACAGGCGTGCCATTCTGCCGACGTAAATGGTCGTGCAGCGGTTAAACTGTTTTTTATCGATCGCTTTTCAACCAGTTTTTTGATTGGTCACAGTGTCGGCATTGTAAGCTCCTACCTCTCTGGACCACCAAAGATGGAAAATGTATATCGTTATACTTGATTTGCTGGGCAGGGCAGGCTTTTTGCTTTGAAACATTGGAAAGAAGGAATTGGGCTGCCTTTGCAGTTGGTTTGGAAAGATGAGTGCATGTTATGTGTAACTCTACTGGTATAAATGCTTAAAATCTTTCTTTATTCTGAGCTAACCAAACATCTGAAAAATTACGGAGGGAGCGCCTGTTTGGCACTCTGAACATTTCTGGAAGAACCACAGGTATTTTATATATTTGCATGGTCTTCAAAAGGGAAAAAGTCACATGGGACGTGCATGTAATACAGAGAGATACTGCATGTGTGTGCGATCCTTCCAGAGATACCCTCAGCGCCTTCCTTTTTACCATAGTGACAACACAATCCCTCTGCTGTATTGAAATCCCTGTGGTCAACCCTGTCCAGTCTTCTTCTCATTCCCCTCCCGTTTATATAACGGATCTGGAAGGTGTTCTTTAGCCCAGTAGGGGATAACTTGGGCAGTACTGACAACACCGCTCAGGATTTCGGAGTTGTCGTCTCCTTACAGAAAGTTATGGCAATCTGACAGGATCAACAACATGCATATTTTAAAGGGGTTGTAAAAGAAAACATTTTTTTTCCCTAAATAGCTTCCTTTACCTTAGTGCAGTCCTCCTTCACTTACCTCATCCTTCCATTTTGCTTTTAAATGTCCTTATTTCTTCTGAGAAATCCTCACTTCCTGTTCTTCTGTCTGTAACTCCACACATTAATGTGAGGCTTTCTCCCTAGTGTGGAGAAAGCCTCTTGAGGGGGCGAGCAGGAGTGTCAGGACACCCACTAACACACAGCTTCTTTCTCTATCTGCAAAGTAGGGAGTGTCCCGACTTGCCTGCTCGCCCCCTCCCCCTCAAGAGGCTTTCTCCCCTCCAGGGAGAAAGCCTTGCATTACTGTGTGGAGTTGCAGACAGAAGAACAGGAAGTGAGGATTTCTCAGAAGAAATAAGGACATTTAAAAGCAAAATGGAAGGATGAGGTAAGTGAAGGAGGACTGCACTAAGGTAAAGGAAGCTATTTAGGGAAAAAATGTTTTTCCTTTACAACCTCTTTAACGAGATGGAAATGCGCATATATGTACTGCATAGTTATGTATTTAAACACCTATACATAGTCGTCTTTTTGACTGGTTAGTACCTGTAGGGTTGCTTGGCTATACCTTTTTTTTTGTTTTTTATTTTTTTGGTCAAAGGAAAGCTTTGCATACAAAGCTAGCTGAGGTTCCGATCTCCTGCGCCTGGTGAATGCCATGAACATCTCACACAGTGTACTGGCATCTTCCCAGCAACTCGTTTTGTCATCACTAAGCTTTTGTTTGAGCCTTTTGTGTTACTTTTCTCTTCGTTGTCTTTTGTATGCTGGGTCTTCCATCAGGCTTGTACATAATAGTTAATAAGGTGCCCTGCTTCTTATTCAAGGCAGGCTAGACTATATTATGAAGAATTTTAGTGACAGCAGTTGGCAAAGTTCAGTGTGATTTGCCTTAAAGCGGTAGTAAACTGCAGTTACAGATGGGGGCGGGGAAAAAATATCTGCCGTAATGTTTGCATCACATACTAGCACATTATGAGTAAGGATGAGCTCCAGCGTGTTCGCAAAGCCCACTTGCAGAGCCCGCCAGGAAGTTGACACTGCGCTAATCACAGGCAGTGAGACATTTACCGATCTGTGCAGCCTCTCATCGGGACAATGTCTCGCTGCCTGTGATTAGCGCAGTGCAGTGCCGACTTCCTGGCGGGCTCTGCACCTGGGCTTTGCGAGCACGCCGGAGCTCAAACCTAATCATGAGAGACTTGCCTTTTTAAAAGAGAGCCCTCCAACGCTGCCCTGTCACCACTGAGAGGGCTTCCATCTTCCCCCCCTGTCTTTCTTCCGGGTTCGTGGCCTCTGGCTACATGAGTGTGACTCAATGATGTGACTCCCGTGCATGTAGTTTACGGCACAGGCTCTGAGGGTCCAGCATGGTATGCAAGACCTTCAGAGCGCATGCATCGGTGGTGACGCTACTGGACTAATCCTTGATCCAAGCCTGGTGTACCTGGGTAAACAAAATGTAATTATTTTCAATAGAGGGCATATATGAAACTTGAAGGTTGAAGCAATTGTGGCCTTTTATTTATTTTATTGTATTGCAAGTGCATCTATTTGTTCCTGCAGTTTATTTCTATTTTACACAGTTTGTTACTTTTTAGGCCGGGTTCACACTTTTACCACACGACTGTTATTTGACTGTCCTACTTCCATCCTACTTGAATGAATGGGATACGATTTTGCTCCGACTTTGTTAGTCCGACTTGTTTTTTTTTTGACCAATCAAAACAATCCCAGAGTGACATAAATTCCTTTTTCTTGCATTGTAATCGCCATGTTGGATTTCACCAGTCAAATGGTTAGGATGAGGATCCGACTTCAATGATATTGAATGGGCTGAAACCAGACCAAAGTTGGTCAAAGTAGTGCTGGAACCTTTTCTAAAGTCGGACCAGTTAAAGTGGTTGTAAACACTTGTTTACAACTTAAAGGGACACTAAAGGCAGAAATGTTTTTTTTTTTAAATAACAAACATGTTATACTTACCTCCGCTGTGCAGTTCGTGTTGCACAGAGTGACCCGGATCCGTGTCTTCTGGGGTCCCTCGGCGGCTGTCTCGTTCATGCGAGCTCCCTCGCATGGTGGAAAGCTTTTGTGAGCGCACTCCCGTGATACATCAGCGGCCATAGCCGCCGACTGTATCACTCGGCCCGCCCCCTGGCGCGCTGCGTCATCCGCTGTGAGTAACAGCAGCGCCAGCCAATGGCTGCGCTGCTATCAATCCGCCTAGCCAATCAACTGCCAGACTGGGAAACCAAGAACATCACGTGAACGCGCAAGGGAATTTCGAACGGTCAGGTAAGTAAAACGGGGGCTCATTTACCTTTACAACCCCTTTAATGTTACAGGTAAGCCTATATTAAAGAGGTTGTAAAGGTACAATCTTTTTTTTTTTTTCCCTGAATAGCGTCCTTTACCTTAGTGCAGTCCTCCTTCACTTACCTCATCCTTCTATTTTGCAAATCCTTACTTCCTGTTCTTCTGTCTGTAACTCCACACAGTAATGCGAGGCTTTCTCCCTGGTGTGGAGTGTCGTGCTCGCCCCCTCCCTTGGACTACAGGAGAGTCAGGATTCTCTCTACGTTGCAGATAGAGAAAGGAGCTGTGTGTTAGTGGGCGTCCTGACTCTCCTGTAGTCCAAGGGAGGGGGTGAGCACGACACTCCACACCAGGGAGAAAGCCTTGCATTACTGTGTGGAGTTACAGACAGAAGAACAGGAAGTGAGGATTTCTCAGAAGAAATAAGGACATTTAAAAGCAAAATGGAAGGATGAGGTAAGTGAAGGAGGACTGCACTAAGGTAAAGGAAGCTATTTAGGAAAAAAAAATTGTACCTTTATAACCCCTTTAATGTTACAGGTAAGCCTAGGCTTACCTGTAGCTAACTAGGATATCTCCCAAACCTGCACGGTTTAGGAGATATCCCTGTATTTGCATGTGCCAACGTCATGCGGCACATGCGCACTTAAATCTGATGTCCTCTGAATTTTTTTTTTGTAAAAGTCAGCAGCTACAAATACTGCAACTGCTGACTTTTAATATTAGGACACTTACCTGTCCTGGAGTCCAGCAACGTCTGCAGCACTCTACTGCTCCCCCCGCCATCCACAGTGAGGGAACCAGGAAGTGAAGCGCTCTGGCTTCACTGCCCGGTTCCCTACGGCGCATGCGCGAGTCACGCTGCGCCTGCCGATTGGCTCCCGCTGTGTACTTGAATCTGAGTGTTCCCAGCACACAACCGGGGGGGGGGGGGGGGTCAATGGGTGACGTCATGCCCGCAGTCTGCCCGAGACTGTTGTGGCCGGAAGTGGGTGCAAATACCTGTCTTTAGACAGGTATCTGCACCCCCCTCCCCCCTGAAAGGTGTCAAATGTGCCACCGGAGCGGGGGAGGGTTCCGATCAGCGTGAGTTCCACTTTAGGGTGGAGCTCCGCTTTAAGCCATCTGAATCAATGACACTATGTGCCGTTGCTTCAGTTTGTACTGTGCCGTTATCGCGGCTCCGGCCAATCACCGCGCCGGAGCCGCGAGACCCGGAAGTCACTCCAGGACAACATGATGGCGGCTGGAGGGGGAGACGTGGCCTGCTGCAGGGGAGCTTCGATTGGAGGTAAGTAAAACATAATCGGCTAGCATGCTATGCATACTAGCTGATTATGCCTTTGTCTTGCAGGATTTGTATTTTTTTATATTTTTGAACGGGGGGTTTACTTTCTCTTTAAGACGGCTCTCATAGGGAACCATTGATGTGTACACATCATGCGACATGTGCTCAAAACGTTGGAGCGTATGTCGCACCAGTGTGAACCCAGCCTTCCTGTATTTCATATTGTATTCTGTTCTTATCCTCTTTGTTTTTAGTGATTCACAAAAATAGGTTGTGAGTTCTAACTGTTTTGTTTCTGCATTATTCTCTGCCAAATACAGTATAGTATTAATAGGTGCACCTAAGCTGAAGTTTTCACATCGGCTACAGTCATACAAGAGGGGAAGGGACATTTTTCATGGCAGGTTTTTATTTTATAATCCAGTCAATGAGAAGTGGAGATGACAGTTTCTGTTGGTGTAGGAGTGAAGCTACGTTGCCCAGGGGTATAGGGGGTATTTGAGAGGCCAGTTGGTGAATGAGGCAACCAGACTTCACATTGGAAATATTAATGCAGTAAAACCTTGGTTTGCGAGTAACTTGGTTTGAGAGCGTTTTGCAAGACAAGCAAATATTTTTAATACATTTTTGACTTGATATACAAGCGATGTCTTGATATACAAGTAGTGTCATGTCACAACTGATTATAAGGCTGGATTCACACTTGTGCGGTGCGAATTCCAGCTCTGTTCTCTCTGCAAAGAGATAAGAGAGCTGTTCAGCAGATCATCTCCGTTTTAGCTGCGATTTTGGAGACCTGGGAGAGGGGAGGGGGAGGGGGGAAGTGTATTAAGGAGAATGAGAGAAATCCTGATGAGAAATTAACACATGTGCGAATCGGATGCGTGTTCATAGAAGATAATGAACCTGAATTCGTACCTGAGCCGCACCGCAATGCCTAGATTACGCACACGTTTTTTGGGCAATGCGCAGTGCAAATGCATCACACATATGTGAACCAGCCTAATTAAAGCGGGGGTTCACCCAAAAAAAATTGTTTAACATTACATTCAGCCGAGTTGTCATAATGACAATCGGCTGTTTTTATTTTCTTTTATTTTATCCCCGTACATACCGTATTTTCACCGTGGCTTCCGGGTATGTCTTCTGCGGGACTGGGCGTTCCTAATTGATTGACAGGCTTCCGACCGTCGCATACTGCGCATCACGAGTTGCCGAAAGAAGCCGGACTGCGAGTCGGCTCTATACGGCGCCTGCGCACCGACGTTCGGCAACTCGTGACGCGCAGTATGCGACGGTCGGAAGCCTGTCAATCAGTTAGGAACGCCCAGTCCCGCAGAAGACATACCTGGAATGAATGAATGAAGCGACGGTGAAAATACGGTATGTACGGGGATAAAATTAACAAAAACAGCCGATTTTGTCATTATGACAACTCGGCTGAATGTAATGTTAAAACATTTTTTTTTGGGTGAACCCCCCGCTTTTAAAATCAATGTTTTTTAATAATGTTATGTGAATTGGATGCGGTTTAATCCGCACTCAATTCGCATAGGTGTGAACCCGGCCTAAAAGAGAAAAGAGGCGCCTCTAAGTGTAGCAATATGGTTACGTTTAATGAAGGTGCAACATTTAGCAACAAATTGCTACACTTAGAGGCGCCTCTCTTCTCTCTTATGCTTTGTAGCTCCTGTTGGATTTTGCTTCTAATCCCCTTGTGGAGGCTTCCATTTGTGGACGGACATTTTATGGTCACAATCTCATTGCTAAAATCTTTTTATATGGACTATAAACTGAAGGACCTATAATAAATAATAATAAATGGTTGTGGAACGAATCATCTGAGTTTTCATTATTTCTTATTGGGAAATTTGCTTTGATATACAAGTGCTTTGGATTACAAGCATGTTTTCGGAATAAATTATGCTCACAGTCCAAGATTTTACTGTATTGGGTAGCCTCCTCTTTTTATAAGTTGTCTATATGTTTTGAGTTTTTTCACAATAGATTGGGTTACAATTAATGAGATCTTTTATATCCTTCTTTTGCAGGCACTTTCTAGCCAGCTAAACGGGCACCAAAATGGCTCAATTTGCAGCAGGTCCTTTTGGGGGTAAGAGCATGTCCAATCTGAATGCTTCACATTAACACAAGACATAATTTGCTGTCACTTGTGTCAGAGTTGTTGCACATTGTCTATTTTGAGTATATACATGTTCTGTTTTTTTTTTTTTTGTTGTGTTACTATCTTCAAATGACAATTAAAGGAAACATTTTTTTTGCTGAAATGACTGTTTTCAGGGTATAGAGACATACTAGTTAACTGATTCCTTTTAAAAACGATTAAAAATAGATTAAATTCAATCATATAATGTACCTGTAGTTTCTAGTTTCGTTTTTGCATGTTATTTCCTGCCTCTGTGCTATACAGAGCCATAGAGCAGTGATGGTTTGGAAAACGAAACTAAAAACTAGGCACACAGTAATCACACCTCCTTGATTAGTGACCACAGAGAGAAAGCTCCCAGTACTGTGGTTATCAGGAAACAGACAACCAGGAAGTGTGGAGATCAGAGAAGAATTGCAGCAACTTGAGAGCAAAAACGAACAATGAGGACATGAAAACAGCACTGCATTAAAGTGGAGGTTCACCCAAAAACCTTTTTTTTAACATTAGATTGAGGCTCGTTTTGTCAAGGGGAATCCGGTGTTTTTTTTACAATCGAAGCTGTACTTACCGTTTTAGAGCTGCATCTTCTCCGCCGCTTCCGGATATGGGCTGCGGGACTGGGCGTTCCTATTTGATTGACAGGCTTCCGACAGTCTTGCGACGGTCACATACATCACATCACGATTTTCCGAAAGTAGCCGAACGTCGGTGCGCAGGCGCCGCATAGAGCCGCACCGACGTTCGGCTTCTTTCAGCTACTCGTGATGCGCTGTATGCGACCGTCGGAAGCCTGTCAATCAAATAGGAACGCCCAGTCCCGAAGACCATACCCGGAATCGGCGGAGAAGATCTATCTCTAAAACGGTAAGTACTGCTTCGATTTAAAAAAAAAACACCCGATTCCCCTTGACAAAATGAGCCTCAATCTAATGTTAAAAAAAATTTTTTCGGGTGAACTCCCGCTTTAAGGTAAAGGAAGCTATTAAGATAAAAAAAAAATTCCTTTACAAACCCTTTAAAGCTTACAATGATCAGCTGTAACTATATGATCACTGCCAGATTAAGTGAATTTCATTGATTTATTTTGTTACAATGACATCTGAACTTTAGTGGGATATTGGGAAGCAAGTAAACATGTTGCCCCCTGAAGTTTGTGTTGGGCAATGTTCAGCTGGGAAACCTTGGGTCCTGCCATTTATGTGAATGTTACTCGACAGGTACGGCATAAACATTGTTGCTGACCAAGTACACCCCATCATGAAAATGGTGTTTCCTAATGATAGTGGTCTCTTTCAGCAGGATAATGCCCCCTACCACTCTGCAAGTATGGTATGAGAAACACAACACATGTGTTCAAGGTGTTGACCTCCCAAATTCTGCAAAACTTAAACCAATCCAGCATCTGCGGGATGTGCTGGAGAAACAAGTCCAATCCATGGAGGCCTCGCCTCACACTATTTACATGACTTGAAGGATTTGCTACTGATGGCTTGGTGCCAGATACCGCAGCATACCTTCAGAGGTCTAGTGGAGTCCATGCTGCTAGGGGTCAGGGCTGGTTTGGAGACCTACTCTGTATCAGGTGGGTGATCATAAAGTTGTGTCTGATCAGTAATATTAAAGCAGGGGTGTCAAACTGGTGGCCCTCCAGCTGTTACGAAACTCCAAGTCCCATCATGCCTCTGCCTGTAGGAGTCATGTAAGTGTTAGCTTTGCAGTGTCTCATGGGACTTGTAGTTTGACAACATCTGGACGGCTGCCAGTTTGATACCTGTGGATTTAAGTTGTTTTTTTTTTTTTTTGTTTTTTTTATAAAATGTAATTTCCTGCTCTGTGCAGTGGGTTTGCACAGAGCAGCCCCCTCCTCCTGAGTGCCCCCACAGAAAACAACTGTTCTCAGCCCCACCTCTTCTCTCTCCTCATTGGCTCACTGACTTTTATGGACAACAGTGGGAGCCAATGGCGCCCACTGCTGTCTTGGCCAACGAGGGAGAGTTTACGGACAGCTGAGGCTCTTGTGCAACATCGCTGGATCGAGATGGCGCTCAGGTAAGTATTAGGGGGGGATGCTGCACACAATGTTTTTTTTTTATCTTGGTGCATAGAATGCATAAGATATAAAAAAAACTTCTGCCTTTAGAACCACTTTAACATTTTCACTGGGATACCTAAATAACAAGTAGAGCTAAAATACTTGGCTTTCTCAAAAGAATTCCTGATTGTTAATGCTAAGGTACGCATTGTAATCTCTAATTTATTATTATTATTCAGGATTTATATAGTGCCAGTGCAGCGCTTTACAAAACGAGGGCAGACAGTACAGTTATATTACGATTCAATACAGGAGGAATCGGAGGGCACAATCTTAAAACTAAGCCCTCCAGCAGCACGCTGTGCCAGCAGACAGATTCCATCCCCCAGTTTTCCTTCTGGGTTTGTGTGATGACATGCTGTCCATTGATGGCACAGTGCGCATGCGCTGTTGATGCCGTTCAGGAGGATAATTACTGTACCTACAGGTAGGCCTTACCTGTAGCGTTGCGGCTCCTGACATTTTTTAAATGAGTTCTCGACCTAAAATAGAAGTAAATAAAAAGCAGTTTGCTACTACATTTACGTCGGCAGAATGGCACGGCTGGGCACATGCACGTACAGGTACGTCCTGTGCTATTACCCAGCCGTGGGTCGCGGGTGCGCGCCCGCGGCGCGGTCCGAAGCTCCTGGACCGCGGAACCCACGGACCTGATTGCCGCTGGAGTCCCGCGATCGGTCCCCGAGCTGAAGAACGGGGAGAGCTGTGTGTAAACACAGCTTCCCCGTTCTTCACTGTGGCGGCGTCATCGATCGTGTGATCCTTTTTTATAGGGTTACACAATCGATGACTTCACACCTACAGCCACACCCCCCTACAGTTCGAAACACATATTAGGTCCTGCATAACCCCTTCAGTGCCCCCTTGTGGTTAACTCCCAAACTGCAATTGTAATTTTCACAGTAAACAATGCATTTATTTTTTTGTTTACGAAAGCTTTATTGGAAAGATTAAATCATGACAGAATTGCAGTACATACAGAATACATTATACAGTGTGACATGGTATTGAACAAGAATTATATACAAATGGGTATACTGGTCTCTCCCCCAATAATAACTTCCAATGGGATGATAATATAATACTTGGTTCTCCCTACACCCATAATTTATTCTGTCTGTAGACTTCACGCTACTGTACTCTTTTTTTTTTTGTAATAACTGCATATAATCACTGGATATTGCATCTTACTTTGCTTGCACTCCCCCTCTCTGATTTATCCTTATCTAATATTTCTCACCTCGTCTTTCAGGACAGCACCTGGAGAGAGCGCAGCTCCACCCACTTCCCAGGAAACACTGCAGTCAATGCTATAACTTCCGCCCCCTTCCACCATGGCCTCAGTTGTAGTGTTTCCTCCGGCCATAGTGGAAGCGCTGCAGGGAACCAGGGGTGTGCTGTTCTCTCCCCAGGCGGGGAAGGTGGTTTTTGTTTGAGCATACCGGTGTTTTAGGTTTTAGGAGGTGATCCTCTAGGAGGCGGACTCGACTTCTCCCCTGACGCGCGGGTGAAGGTCGGGTACTTCTCCTCTTCGGTCCGGCGAGGACAGAGGCTGCTGGAGGTCCCGCTCCCTTAGTCCGGGCATCGTAGCTTGCGGGGGGGCGGTCAGGTGCCGTTCTTCCGGCATACGAGGCTCCGGAGCGGAGGGCGTAGTGACGTCCTTTCCGGGTGGAGGCGGGACTTCCGGCGGCGCGTGGCGGCTTCCGGTTCCGGCCGCCTGGAACACAGGAGGAGGAGTGAGCCTCGGCGGTGCTATTTCCGGGTCTCGCAGCGGCGAGAGGAACCCGGGAAATTTAAAAAGCTGTCGCACGCCCGCAGCGTTCTGGGACCATGGAGCCAGAAGACGCAGCGGAGGTGGCGGGAGCAGGAGCCACAAGCACCAGCCCGGCCCAGGTAGGAGACCCAGCGGTGGTCAATGTACCTGGGTGTTATGTCCCTCTTTTCTGCCCCTTCGGGGGAGGGGAGCCTGCCTCACTCACCCTAGTCACTTCTGTGGGTGTGTGTAGTTTTCTGGTACAGCGGTGATGGGTTCTGTTTTTTATTTGTTCACTAGCTGTGTGCACTTGGTGATTTGCTGGTCTGGCACACAAAGGTTAAACATAGCGTTGTTGTCCTTTGTGTCGTTTCAGAAAGTTAAAGAAAAACTTAAAGTGGTAGAACCTCCTCCTTCCAAGAAGCGGTGTGCTACTTGTAAAGCTTCCCTTAAAGGGAACTGGACCAAACCTTTATGCAAGACTTGTATTGCGGAGATTGTCAGGGGGGAAGCCTCTACTAGTTCGGCCTCTGAGCAGCCCACCGTCAAGGGAACGGGGGAGTTGCTCTCTTCATTTAGGGAGGAGTTGCACCAGACTTTCCAGTCTTTTCGCTCCTTCCTGGACAAGGGTCCGACTAAGGGATCTAAGGCCAGGGCCAGTACCCCCTCCACATCTAGAAGGTTAGACAGTGAGTCCGAGGAGGAGGAACCTGAAAATGTTGTTTCAGGATCAGAGGCGGAGGATGAAGAAGAAAGGGATACTTCTTCCTCACGCTATAAACTGTCCTTAGAGGAGGTTGATGACCTATTAAGGACAATTCATTCTACCCTAAACATTAAGGAAGATGCGACTCAGCTGTCCTTGCATGACAGGATGTACCAGGGTTTGGATGAGGTAAAACATCGTACCTTCCCGGTACATAAAGTATTGTCCGAAACAATTAAAAGAGAATGGAAGGACCCGGAGAAGGCACCCTTCTTTTCTAAATCTCTGAAAAGGAGATTTCCTTTCGATGAGGATCCAACGCAGGCCTGGAATAAAAGGCCTAAGCTGGATGCAGCATTCTCAAAAGTTTCTCGCAATACGGACCTAGCTTTTGAGGATACAGGTGCCCTTAAGGATCCCCTGGATAAGAGAGCAGATAGCCTGCTCAAAAAAGCCTGGGATACCTCCTTGATTAATCTCAAGCCAGCTATGGCATCCACTGTGGTGGCCAGAAACCTTGAACATTGGCTGGATCAGCTTAAGGGTCACATTGAGGCTGGTACCTCTCGTAGAGAGCTTTTGGAGTCCTTTCCAGTCCTTATGAAAGCGGTAGGCTATATAGCGGATGCTTCTGCTGAATCCGTGAAGCTCTCCGCCAGATCCTCGGCGTTGATAAATTCAACCAGAAGGGCCTTATGGGTTAAGACCTGGCAGGGGGACACAGCCTCTAAGCTGAAACTGTGTGGTTTACCTTTTGAAGGAGACTTGGTGTTTGGCACAGGGCTAGACACCGCCCTGGATAGGACGGCGGATAGAAAGAAGGCTCTTCCTTTAAAAAAGGTAGATTCGGGGCCCAAGAAAAATTTTCGTCCTTTTTTCCAAACCAAGGGTCCTAAGGAGGCGCAAAGAGGCCAGGGTGGTAGACCCTGGCGGTCCCAGAGGGGCCGCGGGAAGCCTGGGGTGTTATTTCGCTCCCCCAGCCAGCCCGCTAAGCCCCAGTGACGGTCTCCCAGCTGTGGGAGGTCGGCTTCAAGCCTTCCTTCCACAGTGGGCAGAGGCGACGTCCAGTCCGTATGTCCTCAAACTGATTGCAGAGGGATACGCACTGGAGTTCTCGGGAAAACCACCGTCGCGGTTTTATGTGACCCAATTGCCCAGGGAGCAAGAGAAGTCTCGGGCTATGCTGGCATTGGTGGAGGATTTTCTCCAACAGAGGGTGATTACGCCAGTACCCCAGAGAGAACAGGGGGAGGGCTGTTATTCCCATATATTTCTAGTAAGGAAGCCGTCGGGCAAATTCAGGTTAATTTTAAACCTAAAAGTCCTGAATCTAGCTATCCGGTACAAGAGATTCCGCATGGATTCTATATACTCGGTGAGAAAGCTTCTTCCCCTGGGGTGCTTTCTAGCATCAATAGATTTAAGGGATGCATATTTGCACGTCCCGATCAGGACTTCCTCCCAGCGCTATCTGCGCCTAGCCATCAGAACAGAGAGCGGAGTGAGACATTTTCAATTCAGAGCCCTCCCATTCGGCCTTTCCTCCTCTTCCCAGAGTCTTTTCAAAGGTGGTGGCAGAGGCCTTGGCACCACTAAGGCTCAGGGGGATTTCTATAATTCCATACTTGGACGACCTCCTGGTGTTCGCCAAGTCGGAGGAGCAGCTTCTCCTGGACCTGAGGAGGACCCAGGCTCATTTGGAAGGGCTCGGTTGGATCCTGAACAAAGAAAAGTCAAATCTAGTGCCCTCCCAGAGGATAGTCTTTCTAGGATACGCTATAGACTCTGTTCAGGGGAAGATCTTTCTACCAGAAGAAAAGATAGAGAAAGTTCAGGCTGCGGTGAAGACAATTCAGACGAATGTGCCGATTTCTGTGCGCTCAGCCATGTCCACAATGGGCTTACTCACGGCCGCCATTCCGGCGGTACAGTGGGCTCGTCTCCATTCAAGGAACCTACAACAGGTGATCCTTCAGAAATGGACCCATGGGGAATCCCTAGAGAAGAGATTCAGAGTTCAGTCTTCAGTGAAGAGGAAACTTTGGTGGTGGAGAGGCCAGGCAAATCTGCGCCTAGGTCTGTCTTGGTCCTTCCCCACTACAAGGGTCCTAACTACGGACGCGAGTTCGTGGGGATGGGGTGCTCACCTGAACGGGCAGATGGCACAGGGATCTTGGACGAGGGAAGAGTCCAGAAGGTCCTCCAATTGGAGGGAACTCAGGGCCATTTGGTTAGGGCTAAGGGCCTTCCAGGAGCTGATTCTGGACCAACATGTCCAGATTCTGTCAGACAACGCCACAGCGGTGGCGTATGTTTCCAGACAGGGGGGCACGAGAAGCAAGGTACTCCTCAATCTGGCCTTACAGACTCTGTCCTGGGCAGAGGTGAACTTGGCTTCCCTATCGGCAGTACACCTAAAAGGCAGCCTAAACCTTCTGGCAGCCTTTTTAAGTCGGAGGGTTCTGGAATCGGAATGGTGTTTATGCCCGGAGGTCTTCCAAGAGCTAATAAACAGGTGGGGAACCCCTCAGATAGTCCAATGCCAAGGTTCCGGCTTATTTTTCTCTAAACAGAATGGACCAGGCAGAGGGTCTAGATGCGTTGGTTCAACGCTGGCCCTTCCGCCGGTGCTATGCCTTCCCCCCAGTTCAGATCATTCCCTTAGTGTTACGGAAGCTTCAGGAGGAGAAGACTACTCTGATCCTGATAGCCCCGTACTGGCCCAAGAGGCCTTGGTTTTCGAGTCTGTTGGAACTGGCAGTAGAAGACCCCTGGGTACTACCAGTCAGAAGAGATTTACTTTTTCAGGGCCCTCTACTTCATCCAGACGTGAGTCGGTTAAGGCTCACGGCCTGGTTACTGAAGAGCTAATTCTTAGCAGGAAGGGTTTATCCAAACGTTTGGTAGATACGCTACTTAGTAGCAGGAAAGAGGTCACGAGGGCCATCTATTTCAAGACTTGGAAGGTTTTCAATTCTTGGTGTGAAGGTAAAAATTATTCTCCTTTGAATACTTGTTCCGTCTTGGAGTTTTTACAAGACGGTATGGATAAGGGTCTGGCAGCCAGCACCTTGAAGGCACAGGTGGCGGCTTTGTCAGTGTTTCTAGAGAGACGTTTATCTCTAGAGCCCTAAGTCATCAGATTTTTTAAGGCCTTAGCCAGGGCTAGGCCTTCCCCGTTTAAATTTTTCCCCAAGTGGGATTTATCAGTGGTCCTGGGGGGTTTGACTAAAAAACCCTTCGAACCACTGGTAGACGCCTCTATAAAGTTTCTGACTTTAAAATTGGTGCTTTTGGTAGCGGTCACCTCAGCGAGGAGGGTTAGCGAGCTTCAGGCGCTTTCCGTTTTGGAGCCTTTTTTGTCAATCTTCCCTGATAGGGTAGTATTAAGAACTGATCCGAGTTTTCTTCCGAAGGTAGTGTCAGTATTTCATAGGACGCAGGAAATAGTGTTACCTACCTTTTGTCCAACTCCTTCTTGTCAGAAGGAGAGGGAATTCCATTCCTTAGATGTCAGGAGATGCATTAGACGCTATCTAGAGGTCTCTAGCGAGTTCAGAAAGGCGAATTCGCTTTTCGTTCTGTTTTCAGGATCCCGCAAGGGGCATGGGGCTTCCAAAAGTACTCTGGCTAGATGGTTACGCATGGCTATCCATGAGGCATACAAAGCTAAAGGTTTGGATCCCCCTCCGGGAGTAATGGCCCATTCTACTAGGGCGGTGGCAACTTCCTGGGCAGAACGGGCTGGAGCTTCACCAGAACACATCTGTAAAGCGGCAACGTGGACGAGCTTTTCCACCTTTGCTCGTCATTATAGGATGGATTTGCTCTCGGTGTCAGAGCAGTCTTTTGGCAGGAAGGTCCTGCAAGCGGTGGTCCCACCCTAGAGTAAGTACTCGGTTATCATCTCCAGGTGCTGTCCTGAAAGACGAGGTGAGAAAACCTTAGTTAGACTTACCGGTAACGGTATTTCTATGAGTCTTTCAGGACAGCACCGATAACCCGCCCTTTTATTATTAAAGATAATATATATATATGCTAATGTGTGTAGTTTCTATGTTCTGCTTATCTAATTTCAGCGTGGCCGGAGGTACTCGTGAACAACTGAGGCCATGGTGGAAGGGGGCGGAAGTTATAGCATTGACTGCAGTGTTTCCTGGGAAGTGGGTGGAGCTGCGCTCTCTCCAGGTGCTGTCCTGAAAGACTCATAGAAATACCGTTACCGGTAAGTCTAACTAAGGTTTTCCTTTGTATATAAACAATGCATTTTAAATGCATTTTTTGCTGTGAAAATGGTCCCAAAAATGTGTTAAAATTGTCCGAAGTGTCCGCCATAATGTCGCAGTCACGAAAAAAATCGCTGATCGCCGCCATTAGTAGTAAAAAAAAAAATAAAATAATAAAAATGCAATAAAACTATCCCCTATTTTGTTAACGCTATAAATTTTGCGCAAACCAACCGATAAACACTTATTGCGATTTTTTTTTTTTAACCAAAAATAGGTAGAAGAATACGTATCGGCCTAAACTGAGGAAAAAAAAACGTTTTTTTTTATATTTTTTGGGGGGGGGGGGGGGGAAATTTATTATAGCAAAAAGTAAAACATATTGCATTTTTTTCAAAATTGTCGCTCTATTTTTGTTTATAGTGCAAAAACTAAAAACCGCAGAGGTGATCAAATACCACCAAAAGAAATCTCTATTTGTGGGAAAAAAAGGACGCCAATTTTGTTTGGGAGCCACATTGCACGACTGCGCAATTGTCTCTTAAAACGACGCAGTTCCGAATCGCAAAACCTGGCCGGGTCCTTTAGCTGCCTAAAGGTCCGGGTCTTAAGTGGTTTAAGAAAACACTATTGCATTTTTGTGACTTCAGACAGGGGCGTAACTAGAAATCACAGGGCCCCATAGCAAAATGTTGTATGGGGCCCCCCAGAGCCGCCCTAGTGTCAATGCAGCGTGACCTGTGCCCCATGCAGCGTGACCTGTGCCCCATGCAGCGTGACCTGTGCCCCATGCAGCGTGACCTGTGCCCCATGCAGCGTGACCTGTGCCCCATGCAGCGTGACCTGTGCCCCATGCAGCGTGACCTGTGCTCCATGCAGCGAACGTGCTCGAACGTTCGAATTCAAAAAAGTGCTCATTTTAAAGCCCAATATTCAAGTTATTGTTGGAAAACGTCTTTGAGAACCCGGGTCTTGCCCCAGGGAACATGTATCAATGGAAAAAAACGTTTTAAAAACTGTAGTTTTTTTCTTGAGCAGCGATTTTAATGATGCTTAAAGTGAAAAAAAAAAAATCCTTTAAATATGGTACCTGCTGTGTGTCTATAGTAGTGGCACGTGTTTAGAAATGTCCCTTCACAACATGAGATTACTATATATATACATACACACAGCATATGTATGTTTTATGTACTACTTTTTTAATGAATAAACTGCAATATTTATTGTGAAGCGCCAGTTTATGAGTTGAGGACACATCTAACATTCACATGCATTAAACAAATAAATATAGCACAGATGTAACAACAAAATAATTTAATCTGTATGCTATACTAACAATAAAACACACCACACTGTGTGATAATGGTTCCCTCGCAGGGAATTTCTAAAACAAGTTGCAACAACTGGGACTCCTTCTGCACTATATTTCTATTCAGGCTCCAATGTGTGGGACCCCTGCTGCCCCAATGCGTATGCACACATGTGTTAATCTGTGCAGAAGAGTAAGTTTGGGATTGCTGAGTATGCCGGCTTGTGGCCCCTCTCCTCAGGCTGCCTGCCCTGGGCCACTCACTCCTCAGTGCCCATCAATGCAGCCTTGCCAGTGCCCATCAAATGCAGCATGATCAGTGCTCATTATTGCAGCCTTACCAGTGCCCATACAATTCAGCGTGATCAGTGCCCATCAAATGCAGCCTGATCAGTGCCCAGTAATGCAGCCTTACCGCCTTACCAGTGCCCATCAAATGCAGCTTGATCAGTGCCCATCAATGCAGCCTTGCCAGTGCTCATCAAATGCAGCTTGATCAGTGCCCATCAATACAGCCTTGCCAGTGCCCATCAAATGCAACCTTACCAGTGTCCATCAAATGCAGCCCGATCAGTGCCCATGAAATGCAACCTGATCAGCGCCCATGAAATGCAGCCTTGCCAGTGTCCATCAAATGCAGCCTAATCAGTGTGCAGCAATGCAGCCTGATCTGTGTCTAGCAATGAAGCCTGGCATGTGTCTGAATCTGGGATTTGAATATCCCAGCGCCATCCCGTCCTCCCCTCCCTCAGTCCACCTCCTCCTCCTCCAGTGGCCGCTGTAACAAAGTCCCGGCTCCTATAATTTACATCACATTGATTCAATTTGCCAATGAATCAGTGTTCACCCATCACTAGAGCTGGGACTTTGTAACAGCGGCCGCTGGAGGAGGAGGAATAGGAGGACCAAGGTAGGGGAGGTTGGGGCACCTTGACAATGAGAACGGCATTCCTGCTGTGGAAAAAGTAAAGGAACGTTGTTCCCATGAGTTCCCGCAGGACTTGAGCCCTGGGTGTTCCCACCCATGTGATTCAATTCCTGTCCGAATTTGCAGATCGCACTGCGATATGCGAACTGATTTGGGGGTGCCATTAAAGTTTTAATTGGCACTCCCAGCAGTTCTTATGGGGCAGTGTAAACTGCCGACAGGAGACATGCGATGTGGGAACTGCTCTGCATTTGCGATTCCTGTGCGGGCTGCGACTCCAGAAATGGTGGAGGGTCCTTTTGACCTTTTCTTTGTATTTAAGGAGGCACAGCAGCCCACACAGTATAAATGGGCTGCCATGCCAACACAAAATACACCTTGCAGAGCCACATTAGTGTGAACTAAAGGAAAAAATCCCCCCCTCTACTGCTTAAGAACCCCCACAAGCAAAACTCCCCACTGAAAAACACCACCCTCCCTCATATATCCCCACAATATTAACCCCCCTGTCTCTGATCACACCTCAAGGCAAAAATATCTCCCTCATATCTAATGCTAAATAATATCTCCCTTCATTTAACAAACTTCCCACCCAGAACCAAATCCCTGCCAACCACCCCCTGTAAACTTCTCTACAAGAAACTTACAGGGGGGAGGGGGGTCCTTCTCCAAAAGCAAACCCACCCCCTTTCCTTAACCTCCCCACTAAAATAAACTGCTCCAGGCAGGAATTCTCACCCCCTCCTTCCTCCACATAGAAAGCCATGCTTCTCCACCTACCTGACCTCATCTTCAGAAATCGGCACGGCACAGAGGCAGGAAATGAAATCTTCTGCATCCCCGGTCTCCCTTCGGCTGTGTCAGAGCTTTGAAGTCTCTAGGGGATCCCTCGGAAGTGTGCTCTCATTGGCAGAGCGTGCCTGGAGCAGTGTGTGTGTAAGCAGCCACAGCTGCTAACGGGAACAACGTTCCTGCCGGGCCCCCCTGATCCTCACTCGGCTGGGGGCCCCATAGCGTCCGCGTGGGTCGCTATGGTGGTAGTTCCGCCACTGACTTCAGATTTCACTGTCTTTCTCCTGATAAAATTCACATAACACGAGGTATAGAAAAATACATGGCTATTCTTACTTTTGGTGCACTGGTTGCATTTATACATGTGTTTGCTGTTTTTACCAGTGGATCTGCTTATTAGAATCCTGTGCCAGGAAAAAATTGTGATGTACAGGGGTTATTGTTTTTGTTCTCTCTCTCAGGAGCTGAAGCGATCATCGATCAGCGCAGTTGCATTTGCATGTGTTCTAGCCATGTGACTAATTAAAATGAAAAATGTTAGATTCATGTGGCGGCAAGCCAGTAGAGTGTGTGGACACAAATGGATTTAGCCTTTGTAACAAATGGTATTCAGGAGCTGATAATATACTGCAGGTCTTTACTACTGTCACACAAATCTATCATTTCTTAAAGTGGTTGTAAAGCCTTAAAGCAGGGGTCTCAAACTGGTGGCCCTCCAGCTGTTGCAAAGCTACACGTCCCATGAGGCATTGCAAGGCTGACAGTTACAAGCATGACTCCCACAGGTAGAGGCATGATGGGACTTGTAGTTTTGCAAAAGCTGGAGGGCCACCAGTTTGAGAGCCCTGCTTTAAAGTGTTCCTAGGACTCTGCATTCACTATATCTGGTCTCCCACAGTTCACAGAGCATGGAAATGCACTTGCTTTAGTAATTATAAACTGCTAATCGCCTTTTTAAGCAGTTTGAGCAGTCTTGTGACTTCTATCAGTGTCCGGTTAAAGCTTGTAAGAGGAGAATTTGTTCTACTCACTGTCCTATGGGGCTGCAAGACCCCTGACCCTCTGTTTGGACAGTGCTGATTGGCCCTGGCCCTGGGCTGATCACGTGAACTCTCTCAAGAAAAAAAATTAACCTGGAGCTCAGCTAAGGTTTTTTACCTTAATGCATTCTATACATTAAAGTAAAAACAAAACTACACTACTCTCTCTCTCTCTCTCTCTCTCTCTCTCTCTCTCTCTCTCTCTCTCTCTCTCTCTCTCTCTCTCTCTCAACTTCTGACAATGCCGCACCCCGTTATACTTACCTGAGCCCTCGAAAGTCCCACGCTCGCCCAAGTCATTTTCCTCATCGCTCACCCTGGCCGTTCATTGGGTAGAGTGGATGGATTGAAAGCGGGGCAGCCATAGGCTCTCGCTGCTGTCAATCGCATCCAATGACACGTGGGGTGGGGCCGAGCGATACAGTGAGCGGCAATAGCCACTGGCTGTATCACGGGAGCGCGCTCGCAGGAACTCCACACCATGCGAGATCGCTTGCATTAAGGTGTGGAGTGCTTACCTGGAGAAGCCGAGACAGCCGCCGAGGGACCCCAGAAGAAGCAGTTTGGGTGCACTCTGTGCAAAACGAGCTGCACAGTGGAGGCAAGTATAACATGTTTGTTATTTAAAAAAAAAAAAATTCTTTACTGATCCTTTAATTGACTCTCGCTGTCGAATTCTGTGACCTGGGGTCGGGAATAAGCTGCTTTGTGTCTATAGACAGACAGGGCGGCTCAGGATTGTGGCCACACAAGTACCCCTATAGAAAGCCGCTATGGGGGGCACTCTCCAATGGGGAGGAGCCTGGGGCGGGGACCTCAGAAGAGGAGGATCGGGGCTGCCTTGTACAAAAACGTTATACAGAGCAGCTAAGTTTGACATGTTTATTAAAAAATATAAAGGCTTGGAAGTATGTCTTTCTGTTTGTGCCTGTTTGAAAATTTTAAATAAATGGTCACCTACTTTACATCCATCTCATTTTATTCCCTTGTGTGTGTTTTTTTTTTCTCCCCCAAGCTGGGAATTTGGACATCTGGGCCATTACGGTGGAGGAGAGAGCGAAACATGACCAGCAGTTCCATGGACTCCAACCAACCTCTGGCTACATCACTGGTAATTGTCTAACTCCAAATGCTGGCAGTTCCCGGACTCTGTATAGAAAACCGGCATACAACAGCAGCTCCTCAGTAATGTAGTTTACTGAAAGACAAGTCACACTGTCATGCTGATCCCTTTGGTTTGAGTACATTATGTAACAAAGAAACATATAGCCAGTGATATTAGAACTAGTCTGCCTACTTGTTTGGTGGTCCGTTAATAGAAAAGTAAATGAGCCATGAGATGGACAGGACAGCCAGGTAACTAGGGGCCATATTCTCGTAGATTTCCGGCGGGCGGCGCGTAAGCCATTTACACTCCGCCGTCCCAACCTACAGGAGCAAGTGCTGTATTCCCCAAACACTTGCTCCGTAGTTTGGGGCGGCGGAGTGTATTTGGCCCGGCGTATCCCCGCGTATGTCCAAGGGGGCGGCTTCTATTTAAATTAAGCGCACCCCCGATTCTAACGAACTGCGCATGTGCCGGGCTTAAAATAGCCCAGTGCGCATGCTCCAGTTCTCGGCGTAAAACGTCAATGACGCCGACGTGTGCGTCATTGACGTAAAGTCGTATTCAAGAACGACTTAGTAAAACGACGTACCCGACGGGAAAACACAACGCGGACCCGACATTATACTTAACATGGCCTACGTGGGACTGGCGTAAGGTTACCCCTCATATAGCAGGGGTAACCTTACGCAAACGACGTAAGCGACGGTTACGCGACGCAAATTCGTTCGGGAATCGGCGTATCAGGCTCATTTGCATAAACAAATGAGACCTGAACGTAAACGCCACCTAGCGGCCGGCGGAGTAATTACATTTAAGATCCGACAGTGTAAGTGACTTACACATGTCGGATCTTCAGTGTATCTATGCGAAAATGATTCTAAGAATCACTCGCATAGATACACGGGCCAAAAAAGAGAGATACGATGGAGTATCCTGAGATACTCCATCGTAACTTTACTCAGAATATGGCCCTAGATCTTTTACATAAGACCTACATATGCAGTTTTCTGATGGCTAAGGTAAATTCTTGGATGCTGTAATTTTTATTTTATTTTTTTCCTAATGAACCCTGAGCTGAGATTTGGTCAGAGAAAACATAGCAGACATGGATCTTTAGTGGCAGTCAGAAATTGTGAACTGGTTTTCTATCCAATCCATCCTTCTAGTAATGGGATTTTCTCCTGCTAATCTTGCCCGTAATCTGATTAATTCCGACGAATGTATGTGCCGTTTCCGAGTACTGTTTATCCAACCCACTCTTACTAATTCATTTTGGCAAATTCATGCCTCGCTCACGGACAGTAATATGGTTAACCTGCTAATTATATTTTGCTGTATAGGTTCCAGGATTCTTCCCCTTCCCCTCTGCAATGTCTCGCTGGATAATTGCATGTTTGTTTTACTGCAAAATAAAATTATCTTTGCGCAGATCAATCATTAACTCCCACTTCATTGTAACAAATGAGCTCTGTATTCCATGAGTAAAATAACTGGATAATTAAATACTTACTTTCGTGGTGATCAAAAGTATCACTGCTCAGGCCTTGTAGGGGCATATAATGGGCAATCAAAGAACCCGTGGAGGTGTATTTGGTGCCCTTTGCCACCATTCAGAATTTGGCTGCCATTTTTTTTTAGAACAAGTACAAAATCTCGGTTTGCTTTTTTTGTGAAAACTTTATTAGATTCAGTCACAGCTTTACAAACATTGCACAACTTGCGCTTAACAGTGACAAGTATTTGATCTCTTCGTCAGTAAGACATTATGAAGGTTGTACATATATTTAGAGTGTTGGACCCTACTGCGCCAACTGTGGCAGGTGTAAGGTCTCAGCTACCAGCCGTACAGCGGCCAACTGGGTCCGCTGTCTCCCTTCTGACCTGTCACCTATTCTGTGTCAATCCCGGCCACTAGGGGGAAAATAGTCCGGGGATGGCCCGTGAACGCCCATGCCCTGCACCGGAAGAGGGGGTGCTACCAAGGCCTCGTGCTAACCTCCGGTGCTCCTCCCGGGGTCCCCAGTGGGGGGCACAACGCTTTCCTTTTTTCCTTAGGTGACAGTCATGCTAGCCATAAACCTTTGCCAAGCCAAACTATCTTGGTTTGCCTTTTCATGGCGCTTCAGCTTGACTAATCATTTTTAAACCGATCTTTCTAGGTGCCCTGTAAAACGCCAAAGCCAGCAAGGAGATAAATTGTTTGCTAGCAAGAGCCTGTTTCTGTCTCATAGCCTGGGCCATACACCTATAGCAGGAATCCAAAGTCATCCTCCTGGGCTTGAATATGGTGTTTCAAAACTTGGTGTAATGGCCGCTTCTTTGGTTTACAGAAGTAGCTGCCCCCTCAGGACTATGGGTATCCTTTTTAAGTAGCACTACATAAACAACAAAGCGAGGGCATGCGATTTAAGCACGTTAGCCACATAATATTTTCTTAAATAAAACAAGTGATATACTCAAACGCATGATCATGACAAGGGCATCATAACATGCAGATGAGACTGCTTCCAGATCCACACCGTTAGACTGGTAACGTGCGAAGACCTTTTTGCTTCCAATAGAGCTGATGCGTTTCAAGGGACAAGCCCCCTTAATCAGATGATGCATAAGCCGTATTGGACGCAGTCTGGCGATGTGGATCTGGAAGCAGTCTCGCCTGTATTTTGTGATGCGCTTGTCAAGCTTATGCGTTGGTGAGTATATTCACTTATCTATTTAATAAAATTGGTGGTAATGTGCTAGGTCAATGCACCCTATTTGTTTTATAGTCCTACAGCAGGAATGCAGGAGGCCAGGAGGCTGACATGCATCGCCACCTCCTGCTTTTCTCTTGCCTATGCTTGCCTCGGACAAGAGCTGGGGGATGTAAATGGATGCTCACTACCAAAGCAGCTGTTTCCTTGCTAGTTGCAGTGTCTAAGTGGCTGTATGCTGGGGGGGGGGGCTTGTCTGACATTGTTCAGGCACTGGATGCTATATTATGTGATGAGGGGAGAGAGTGGGCATGGTTGCCCCATATCAAGAGATTTGAGTTTAATACGCAGTGTAATACGCTGGGAAATGAGACACCCTCCCCCCCTTTTTTTTTTTTTAAACACCTGTCAAGGTACCTTTTTATTTTAGCCTCTAAGGGTCCTTTCACATGGGCTTGTCTGTTTGACGGACTCCGCTTGCTCAGCAGGGGGGATCCGTCAGCTGATCCTCGCTGAGCAGGCAGATGACAGGACCATCTCGGAGATCTGACAGGTCCGTCTCTGCACTGTGCAGAGACGGACCTGTCAGATCTCCGCTCTCCTATGGGGAGATCGGATGAAAATGGACCACCTGTCTGTTTTCATACTATCCTATCCTATCCCATCCGATCCACCAGACGGATGAAAAATAGGGTCACCATCCTTCTGGATTTGGCAGACAGGATCGGATAGCAGCGGGTGTCGGCGGACATATCACTACTGGCATCTGCTGCCCTATAGGGGTGAATGGAGCATCCGATCAGTTCCGCCTGATAAACTGACAGGTGGGCCTGATCTTTAAGCCTGTGTGAAAGGGGCCTAAGGCATTTGCAGGCATATTTAAAAAGGAGCATTTATAGGTAGAAAAATAGCTGTGCGTTCAGAGAGGAGCTTTTGAGCATAATTTATGTACCAGTAGCTAGACGCACATATGCGCAACATTTGTTTTGTGGCAGAAAATGCAGCCTATTTTAAGCATAAATTCATATGCCTGTGTACCTTCCAGTACTTTCCTAGGACTCTTTTAGTTGCTTTTGACGCAATTCTGCACTTTACATCTGTCTCTAAGAACTATAGAAGGTGGTGCTTTGAACCAGGGAATACTGGCCTGCATCGTTTTATAATTTTAGATTTGGCGCCTTTCAGAAAACGGGAATATCGGCAGATGCAGAAATTTTGGCTTACAAGGCAGCCAGCTGTTTAAGATAAATGCTAAGGTGAATATTAGAGCTACTCCCCTGGCAGAGTCTATAGAGCAGTGTTTCTCAACCTTTTTCCAGTCGGGGCACCCTTAAAAAGTATTTTCAGTCTTGAGGCACCCCAGTCCAAGGCTTGGTTCACATTATGGTGTGTCGCAGAACACACGCAAAATCGCGCTCATTCCTGACACACAGAATAATGCTCTGCTCTTTAGAGGTACCATTAATTCTTAATGGTACACCCACACATTGGAAAATGTCGGGTGCTTTAGCTGCAGTGCAATTAAAAAAGAAAAAAGGTTGGGGACTTGTTTCCCTGCATTTTTGTGGGTACAGAAGCCCATTGAAATGAATGGTCTGCCCTACATGCAGCTGCACAGATGTGAACCAAGGGCTTGTTAACATGTCAAAGGGGCGGTAAAACCACATGGTTGAGACGTTTTTACCACCCCCAACTTTTCTACCTTTAGCTGCAGAGGCAGCAGCTGGGGTGTTCACATGCTGTGGCTGCAACTGGAGGTATACCGAGGGTGAATGGGGGTGCACTGCAACTACCCCGCAACTGTGTGCATTGCACGGTTGCGGTGTAGTGATGCTGCATTTACGGGCTTAAAACAGGTAGTAAAGAGGCAACATAATTCCTCTTTACCGCCTGTCAAATGCCTCTGAAAAGCGATCTGTGCATGGATTGCTTTTCAGAGAAGCAGCAGTCCTTGCTATCAAACAAGCCCTACAAAATCCATTGTCATGGTACAGGAATGGGGGGGGGCAGGATTAAAAGTAACATACATACAGACTACAGACACAGGCTTACACATGCATACACATACATACCAGGGTTGCCAACTTTCAGTAAATTTACGAAGTTTGTAAAATCCGTACTTTTTTCATCTGTCCTTGAATGTCCATTGCGGACATGTAGGCTGCATGTCTGTAACGGACATTCATGGACAAATGCAAAAAGTATGGATTTTACAAACTCTTTGTAAATTTACTGAAAGTTGGCAAACCTGATACACACACGCACACAGACAGACAGTCACATGTGCACACACATACAGACAGACAGTCACATGTGCACACACACACATACACAGTCACATGTGCACACACACACACATACAGACAGACAGTCACATGTGCACACACATACAGACAGACAGTCACATGTGCACACACACACACACATACACAGTCACATGTGCACACACACACACACACACACACACACACACACACACACACATACAGACAGACAGTCACATGTGCACACACACACACACATACAGACAGACAGTCACATGTGCACGCACACACACACATACATACAGACAGTCACATGTGCACACACACATACAGTCACATGTGCACGCACACACACACATACAGACAGTCACATGTGCACACACACATACAGTCACATGTGCACACACGCACACACACACACACAGACAGTCACATGTGCACACACACACAGAGACAGTCACATGTGCACACACACACAGACAAATGTATAAAGCCATTTTAAAAAAAAATAATGTAGCTTCTAGCTCAGTACCTTTTTAGATTTCTCTTTAGCCGGGTACTGCACTCTAGGGGGAAGCAGAGAGCACAGCACACTCCTCTGCACTTCACTTTCATTTTTGAAGCCGACAGAGCTTCTCACAGTTCGGCAGGAGAGCTCATTTGACAGCCTTCTCTCCACTGACCCCCGCGGCACACCTGAAAACCTCTGACGGCACACCAGTGTGCCGCGGCACACTGGTTGAGAAAGGCTGCTATAGAGTACAAAATATTTGGAGTGAATGGCGTGTAGTTTTAAAAGTAACTTTAACACTTTGCTCACTTTTGTTAGTGAGTTGAAGCTTTTGCATTTACGAGATCAGATGTACTATCACTAAATGCTGTATTATGTTCTCTATTTTCATCTTGGACTTTTGTGTTCATTGCAGGAGACCAGGCCAGAAACTTCTTCCTCCAGTCTGGCTTACATCCGCCAGTTCTTGCACAGATATGGTGAGTATTGATGGTGGGGGCAATTACTGGAAACTGCAAGTGATACATTAAAGTATATGTTTTTTTCCATTTTGGGTGGCGTAGGTAAGGTCTTTTTTTTCCATTTGTTTTGCCGTCATTAATGAGATTTCCGTTCACTTCCTGTCCTGTAGACTTATCTTCCTGGGATATCTTTCCAATGTTGGGGAAATCTCCTCTTAGTTGTCATGGGAATACGTGTGCCCACTGGAAAAACTCTGATTCATTTGTGACAGCTTACTGTAGTGGTCCTTGTGCCGTTTTCTTCAGGACCCATGCCTTGACTGGCGGCCCCCGCGCATATGGGCGGGAGTGACGTCATTCCGGCTCTGGCCAATCACAGCGCCGGAGCCCGCGAACCCGGAAGTAATTCTGGGAAGGATGTCTGCCATGTGAGCGGAGTGCGGGTGGCACTGGAGGCCATCGTTTTAAGGCAAGTGTTTTATATTGAGTTAGTATGTGATGCATACTAGCTCATTATGCCCTTGCCTTGCATGTTTTTTTGGGGGGGATTTTTTTTTTTTTAAGGTTTACAACCTCCTTAACCAGTTCCCTACCGAGCCATAGTAATATGACGTCGGCAGGAACTGTCTCTCCCTCAGAGTGCATTGGATAGAAGAAGGTCCTGGACTGCCGCACTACTTAAAACGATGTCTTTATTAAACAAATAAAATCCAAAAAACAACCAAAGCGGTGCAGTCAAAATGAAGTGAACAACAGGAAAAAGGTGGCTGACATGTTTCACATTATGTGATGCTTACTCGTAGCTTAGGTGGACGTGATATGACGTCCTGTGCATTGCGGCCGCTAGGGGGCGCGCGATTGCCAGCAATCAGGGCAGGAGTGTAAATCTGTGTGTGTAAACACACAGATCCACCTCCTGTCAGAGGTGAGGAGACCGATATGTGTTCCCAGTACAGAGGAACACAGATCGGTCTCCTCCCCTTGTGAGTCCCCCCCCCTACAGTTAGAATCACTCCCAGGGAACATATTAACCCCTTCAGTGCCCCTAGTGTTAACCCCTTCCATGCCAGTCACATTTACACAGTAATCAGTGGAGTTTTATAGCACTAATCGCTGTATAAATGTAAATGGTCCCAAAAACGTGTCGAAAGTGTCCGATATGTCCGCCGCAATGTCGGTCACAATAAAAATCGCAGATATTAAATCAAAAAGTTAAAAATATTGTGTTTTTTTCAAAATTGTCGCTCTTTTGTTTATAGTGCAAAAAGTAAAAACCGCAGAGATGATCAAATACCACTAAATGAAAGCTCTATTTGTGGGGGGAAAAACATAAAGATTTCATTTGGGTACAGTGTTGCATGACCGCGCAATTGTCATTCAAAGTGCAACAGCGCTGAAAACTAAAAATTGGTCTGGGTAGGAAGGGGGTGAAAATGCCCGGTATGGAAGGGGTTAAACACTAAAGTAGGGTACACACTATAAGAAAATTGGACGAGTGATCATCTGGTTTTCCTTGATTGCTTGCAGCTGGTCGAACCCGAGGGGTGCTACTCATTGTACATACGAAAAATCTCATACGACAAAAGCGTTTTTTATTTTGACGCAAGAATGTTGTACGTGGATTAACCACTTGGGATCCGCCTGCCGTCAATTGACGGCTACAGCGCGGATCCCAAAAGCCAACAGGACGTCAATTGACGTCCGCCCCTTTGGGCGGTCCCCGCGCGCGCTCCAGAGCGCGCAGCGGGGAAAATCTGTGTTGGCCGTGTCCCTTGGAACACAGCCAATTACAGATCGCTGCGAACGGCCAATCAGAGTGGCCGTTTGCGATGCGATCTGTGCGGCCAATGAGAGATGATCTCATATGTAAACATATGAGATCATCTGTCATTGCCGGCTCACACAGAGACAGCGATGCTGTCTCTGGAGAGGAGACCGATCTGTGTCTCTTGTACATAGAGACACAGATCGGTCACCCCCCCCCAGTCACCCCCCCTCCACCTACAGTTAGAACACTTTATAGGAAACATATTTAACCCCTTCCTCACCCCCTAGTGTTAACCCCTTCAATGCCAGTCACATTTATACTGTAATTAGTGCATATTTATAGCACTGATCGCAGTATAAATGTGACTGGCGCCAAAAATGTGTCCGATGTGTCCACCATAACGTCGCAGTCCCAATAAAAATCGCAGATCGCCGCCATTTCTAGTAAAAAAAAAAAAAAATAAATAATTCTGTCCCCTATTTTGTAAGTGCTATAACTTTTGCGCAAACCAGTTGCTTATTGCGATTTTTCTTCTTTTTTTTTTTGACCAAAAATATGTAGAAGAATACGTATCGGCCTAAACTGAGAATTTTTTTTTTTTTTTTTTTTTTTTTTTTTTTAATTGGGATATTTATTATAGCAAGAAGTAAAAAATATTGTATTTTTTTTCAAAATTGTCGCACTTTTTTGTTTATAGCGCAAAAAATAAAAACCGCACAGACGATCAAATACCACCAAAAGAAAGCTCTACTTGTGGGGAAAAAAGTACGTCAATTTTGTTTGGGAGCCACGTCGCACGACCGCGCAGTTGTTAGTTAAAGCGACGCAGTGCCGAAAGCTGAAATTTCACCTGGGCAGGAGGGGGTATATGTGCCCAGTAAGCAAGTGGTTGATATGTAAGCCGAGTTTTTCAGCACATTTTTTTTTGTCCTGAAAATGCCCCCTCGGCTAATACTCGAGTCACCTTTTTGCGCCTGATCTCCCGGACTTTGGGGATCCGGTACCGGCCGGTCGTAGGTCCCCTGGACCCCACACATGTAGCCCCACTTTTCTATAAGTGTGCAAAGTTTGTTGTCCGGGGACCTACGGCCGGGGAGCACCGATTTTTCAAAGCCGGTACCCCTTCCATAGTCTCGCATGTTAAACGGTCATTTCTCCGGTGACCCGGTACCAGCCGGTCGTAGGTTCCCTGGATCCGGAACTTGGCACACATGTAGCCCCATTTCTCCTCTACAAGTGTGCAAAGTTTGTTGTTTAGGGGACCTACGGCTGGGGAGCACCGATTTTTCAAAGCCGGGCACCCCTTCCATAGACTCCCATGTTAAACATCAGTCTAGTCATGGGCACAGTGAGGCATGGACACCCTAGGCTTATACTCGAGTCAATAAGTTTTCCCAGTTTTTTTGTGATAAAATTAGGTGCCTCGGCTTATATACGGGTCGGCTTATACTCGAGTATATACGGTATGTTTATTGTTTCCGATCATGCGCAGTCTTTCTTATCCGTTTTTTTTTTCCTTAATACAAAAAACAGTACACATTAAATAAACGTTAGTTATGTTCACATACAAGAACATTTTTGGAGTTTTATAATTTTTGTAAATTTAAATTTTGTTTTGGAAGGTTTGAATCGGCTGTCAAAAGAAAATCCTACGATCATTCCTCGTATGAAAATGCTCGCCCGATTTTCTTATAGTGTGTATGTGTGTATTCTCCTTTACCCTTAACATAAAGTGAATACATAATACACTATATCTTTCCTCTAAAAGTAGTAAAGCTTTTTTTTTTCTCCAAACCTTCGGGGACACTGAATGCAAAGAAAGCAGGCAGGTCCCTAATTGTGTGCTGGCAGACATCTCGGATTTGCCTAGGCTCTGTTTGTGACTGTCAGGCATGCGTGTTTATTTTACTCCAGAGATAAGTGAAGGATTGTTTCAGCTACTTACAAGGCAGCTATCTAGAGAAATCCATTTACTATGAATGCTTTTCTGCTCTCACTAAAGTTGTGGCTTATTCCATTTATCCATACTGGGAACTTGGCCAGAATATCTTATTGATATCCGCGCGGGAGCTACAACCTCTCATAAACCGAGTCTTGTTGGGCAGCTGTAATAAACGTCAGCTGAGCTGAACGGAGAATGACACTAAAATATGACATAATTATGAATAGAAGATGCAGGGAACACTTGTTTCTTAGCTAATCAAGTTTTTTTTGGGTTGATTGTAAGCTACAATTTTTTTTTTTTCGATCTTGCCTTTTCAATTTATAGAAAATAAGAGCCGATTTACACAGGGGAAACACGACTTTTAGCGCGACTTTGCGAGGCAACTTAGACTCGACTTGGGCGTGAATCACAGCGCGACTTGGGGCAACTTACAATGCGACTTGAAGTCTCCTTCAGGAGGGTAAACTCCACGCCAAATTTTAAATAAAAAAACGGCATGGCTTGCCCCTCCAAGAGCATACCAGGCCCTTAGGTCTGTTATGGATTTCAAGGGGAACCCCCTACGCCAAAATCCATACAAGACCCTTATCTGAGCATGCAGCCCGGCCGGTCAGGAAAGGGGATGAGCGAGAGCCCCCTCCCCTTCTGAACCGTACCAGGCCGCATGCCCTTAACATGGGGGCTCCCCACCCCAAAGCCCCTTGTCCCCATGTTGATGGGGACAAGGGCCTCTTCCAGACAACCCTGGCCGTTGGTTGTCCGGGTCTGCGAGCGGGGGGCTTATTAGAATCCAGGAGCCCCCTTTAATAAGGGGGCCCTCAGATCCCAGCCCCCCACCTTTGTGACTGAGTATGGGGTACATCGGGGGGGGGGGGGGGGGTAATCGGAGGAGCAGAAGTTTCACTTTACGGTGGAACTCCGCTTTTACTACCAGTCTGAATGAGCCCTTGAAGCGAATATTTTTTTTTTTAAACATGGTAACAAAGTAGCCCCGGTTCTCCTCTTCTTGGGTCTCCTTTCGGGGGGAGAAGGGACAGGATACCTTTCCCACTTCCGGGAGTCTGGGCCGCCGCCCGTGACGTCACCGCGGGGTCCCTCCTCTTCCCCCGGTCGCCGGGCTCAATAAAAGAGAGAAGCGAGGCCTCTCGCATGCGCAGTAGGGTTCCTGGCGTGAAGCCGAAAGGCTACACTGCCGGGTTCCCTTACCCGCAATGGTGGCGGCAGCACCCGACAGCTGATGGAAACAGCCGACATCGCTGTACTCCAGGACAGGCAAGTGTCCATTTATTAAAAGCCAGCAGCTGCAGTATGTGTAGCTGCCGGCTTTAAATTAATTTATTTTTTTAGTTGGAACACCTCTTTAAGCCCACCCTCCATGCAAAGCTGCTGGCGTATGTGTGCATCCACCCTGGAGCTATGTGCATCCAGCCTATAGAAGTGGAATCGCATGCAGCGCCAGCACAGACACAGTCTCATGTCAAAGTTGGATGCATAGATCCGAAACGCAGAGGATATGCCAATGCTGCATGTGCATTTACTTCTATGGACTGCCTGCACACAGATTCATGGTAGATGCGTCCTGCAGCCTATGAACCAATCTCCACTGTATTAAAGAAATGGCACTGCCTGAAGATTCTTCTGCATCAGATACACCTTTGGGAGTGTTAAATACGTGGTCCACTGTGGTTTGATCTGCCAGCCTGTAGGTTAGAACTACTATCCGGGTTTATTGTATTCTGTGTCCGATTTAGGAAGATTCACTCTGTTTTGTCCCGATGATTTGTCAACGGGACTAAAATTAATGCAAAATCCAGGATTATTAGTTGTTACCAGAACAGAAATAGAGGGAATATCTTCCAATGGGTATATGTGTTTTATGGTCCGCTAAGATGGGATGCCCCTTCTTTGGAGAGTTTTTCCTTTGTTTTTACAAGAGAGGAAGTCGAGGGAAATATTTCCAAATGGGAAACATAGGGCAAAAGAAAGCCTTGATTTGTTCTGTCTATTACTTTACCTTTCTAAATTTAGCTATACTTCACAACACACACACACACACACACACACACACACACAATGTTCCCAGGATAAACATTTAGTCCTCAGCTCAGAATAAACAGACTGCATATAATAATCTTGAGCAGCCCGATGTCCTCTGCACGCATTGCTTCTCTCCATTGACTGTAATGTCTTAATTTTTATTTTCCTGTGAGTTTTACTGTAACGGAATGGACCGTGATACCCAGAGACTTTTGAAGGATGCGGGGTACTCCTGTGCCAGCTTCACCAATGACTCTTGTGTCTAGGGTCATCCTGAGAAATTATATCTCGGATTACATGAGATGGGACAGTAATGATAATTCATGTATTGCAGGATATCTTGAAATATTACAAGTGGTTTATTCTGACCCCAACAGGTCAATAGGACAGTATTCATTCATGTGGGGACACATACTGTTGAGGTGTTAATTGAGTGTGACTCCTAAGATATTTCATTGTCTATTGTGCTAATTAAGTCTACCTGGCTGTAATGATAAAAGCTTGCTGTGATTGCATTCTATTGTCTATTATGCTAATTAAATCTGCCTCTCAAGAACCTTTCATTGTGTGAAGTTCTATAGATATGTGTTGGCAGTCTGAAAGGTCAGATGTCTGACCTTTCAGGTGTAGTGGATTAGCATGTCAATTATGTTTACTAAAGGAATTTGTATTATGTAGCAGGTAAGAATAACTTATCGCGGAGTCAGAACGTCTGGGTAATGATTAGTAATTAGCTCATCTGAATGTCATTATCTAACGGAATGTGTATTAAAGTTCCTTGTGTCATGTTGTGGGTGGAGTTGAGTCATTGTCTAGATTTGGTTGCTAACTGTATAAGAAGAGCTGAGTTACCATTAAAGTATTCATTCGTTTGGAACCAGAGAACAGAGCTTGTGTCTCGTTATTCTGGGGGGGAAAATCCAATGGATCGTGTCTGCATGTGGATTGTTGGAGTGTCGGATAAGCTGTCCTGGGTTGGTGGAATGCAATATCATAAACGGCGTTAACCCCTGACTGTTACAGTTGCAAAGTAGTATGGATTGTGAGCCCAGTGATTGACGACTGTGGAGAGAATATTATGAAAAGTTACAAAATGAGCACTAAAGAGTAAAATGCACATCACTATCAATGTTGGCCATTAGAATTCATACTTTTTTTGCTATAAACTTGCTAGAACACGCACTATCATTATATATTCTATTTTAAAGAAAAGCAAAAACTAGTCACAGCTTGGCCAGTTCCAGCTGTCAGCTGTGTTCTAGAGTGAAATAATCTCATGCAATGTATTTTTGTCTTCTGCATTTCCATAGATTAAACCTGTAGCTTTTTTGGTAACCATGACAAAGCCGTCTTGTTAGCAGTGGATGAATTTGAAAATGTTTCTGTTCCGATTTCATTCCTCCGTAGGGCTCTGGCTGACATGAACAATGACGGTAAAATGGACCAGCTGGAATTCTCCATAGCAATGAAACTGATCAAGCTAAAACTACAAGGTTACCCACTGCCCTCCGCCCTCCCTGCTGCCATGCTGAAGCCTCCAGTCTCTGTGCCCACTCCTCCAAGTTTTGGTCAGTATACATAAAAAGCTACACGGATATATTCTTTGTTTGGCGTAGAGCTGACTGCTGTCATTTTTGACCAGTAGTCATAAAACAGCTGAGATATAGGGGGGGATATATATATACCGTATTGGGGTATTGCGCGCTCCGGCGTATAGCGCGCACCCCTAATATGGACCCGCATTCCTGTAAAAAAAAATTTTTTTTTTTTTTTAGTACTTACAGTTTTGGTGTCTTGCGCGCGGCGGCCTTGTCGGGTCCGCCGTCCGTCTGCGGCTTCGGTGGTGTCCTGCTCGTCGGGTCCGGCGTCCGTCTGCGGCTTTGGTGGTGTCCTCCTCGTCAGGTCCGGCGTCCGTCTGCGGCTTCGGTGGTGTCCTCCCGCGCTGTCACCCGTCGAATCGCCGCTTCCCGCGCTCAGTGTGAATGCTTGCGCCGACATGTACCGGCGTGCAGTACACTCGCGTACATTCGGCCAGGCTCAGCTTCGCTCGTGCTCTGTGACGTTAATGCGTGACTACGAGCGAAGCCGAGCCTGGCCGAATGTACGCGAGTGTACTGCGCTCGGTATATGTCGGCGCAGGCATTCAAACACGGCGCGGGTATCAGCGTATATCGCGCACCCACGATTTTGCCCTTATTTTCGCCGATAAATACGGTATATATATATACATACATACACACACTGGGGGTTATTTACGAAAGGGCAAATCCACTTGTAGTTTGCATTTGTAATGCAAAGTGCACTTGGAAGTGCAGTCACTGTAAATCTGAAATGAGGGGAAGCTCTGCTGATTTGATTTTTTTTCTCCTTATATGTCCCCCTCAGATCTACAGCGACTACACTTCCAAATGCACTTTCAGTGCAATTTCAAGTGCACTTTGCACTTGTAGTGCAAAGTGGATCTACCTTTAGTAAATAACCCCCATTGTAAATATATCTCCATACAATCTTTGTACAAATAACTTTATTTTTACCAAAACTATAAAATCTGAGGACCTGCCTAACCTATCCAATTAGTTTGTAATCCTTTAGGCAGGCATTTGCACTACATGGTTGTTGGTAGAGCTAAAGGATTTTATAATCCGATTTTAATGTGTGTGGTGAGCTTTTGGTTTGTGTTTTTTACCAGGTTTCTACAGTGCCTTGAAAAAGTATTCATGCCCCCTTTGAATTCTTTCCAGGTTTTGTCATGTTGCAACTAAAAACGTAAATGTATTTTATTGGGATTTTATGTGATAGACCAACACAAAGTGACACTTTAATTGTGAAGTGGGGCGGAAAATGATAAATGGTTTTCCATATTTCTTAACAAATATGTGAAAAGTGTGGCATACATTTGTATTCTGCCCCCTTTAGGCTAGATTCACACCTACGCATTTTTAGTGCATTTTGCAGATTTGCACTACAGCACGTGTTCCATAGGAAATCATGTTAAATGGACTGTAGAGCAAATCTGCAAAATGCATAGGTGTGATTCCAGCCTAACTCTGACACCCCTAACTAAAATCTAGTGGAACCAATTGCCTTTAGAAGTCTCCTAATTAGTAAATAGAGTCTCCCTGTGTGTAATTTAATCTCAGTATACATACAGCTGTTCTGTGAAGCCCTTGGAGGTTTGTTAGAGAACCTTAGTGAATAAACGGCATCAGTAAAGGGCCAAAGAACACACCAGACAGGTCAGGAATAAAGTTGGGGAGAAGTTTAACCACTTGCTTACTGGGCACATATACCCCCCTCCTGCCCAGCTGAAATTTCAGCTTTCAGCACTGCGTCGCTTTAACTAACAATTGCGCGGTCGTGCGACGTGGCTCCCAAACAAAATTGATGTCCTTTTTTCCCCACAAGTAGAGCTTTATTTTGGTGGTATTTGATCGCCTGTGCGGTTTTTATTTTTTGCGCTATAAACAAAAAAGTGCGACAATTTTGAAAAAAATACAACATTTTTTACTTCTTGCTATAATAAATATCCCAATTTAAAAAAAAAAAACAAATTTTTTTTCTCAGTTTAGGCCGATACGTATTCTTCTACATATTTTTGGTAAAAAAAAAAAAAAATCGCAATAAACGACTGGTTTGCGCAAAAGTTATAGCCCTTCAAAAATAGGGGACAGAATTATTATTTTTTTTTTTACTAGAAATGGTGGCGATCTGCGATTTTTAATGGGACTGCGACGTTATGGCGGACACATTTTTGGCGCCATTCACATTTATACTGTGATCAGTGCTATAAATATGCACTAATTACAGTATAAATGTGACTGGCATTGAAGGGGTTAACACTAGGGGGGTGAGGAAGGGGTTAAATATGTTCCCTATATAGTGTTCTAACTGTAGGTGGGGGGGGGGTGACTGGGGGGATGACCGATCTGTGTCTCTATGTACAAGAGACACAGATCGGTCTCCCCTCCAGAGACCGCACCGCTGTCTCTGTGTAAAACGGCAATGAGAGATGATCTCTCATTGGCCGCACAGATAGCAAACGGCCACTCTGATTGGCCGTTTGCGGCGATCTGTAATTGGCTGTGTCCAAGGGACACGGCCAACACAGATTTTCCCCGCTGCGCGCTCTGAGCGCGCGCGGGGACCGCCCAAAGGGGCGGACGTCAATTGTTGGCTTTTGGGATCCGCGCTGTAGCTGTCAATTGACGGCAGGCGGATCCCAAGTGGTTAAAGCAGGGTTAGGTTTTTAAAAATATCTCAAGCTTTGAACCTCTCACGGTACACTATTCAATCCATCATCCGAAAATGAAAGAGTATGGCACAACTGCAAATTTACCAAGACATGGCCGTCCACCTAAACTGACAGGCCGTGCAAGGAGAGCATTAATCAGCCAAGAGGCTCATGTTAACTCTGGAGGAACTGCAGAGATTCACAGCTCAGGTGGGAGAATCTGTCCACAGGACAACTATTAGTCGTGCTCTCCACAAATCGGAAGAGTGGCAAGAAGAAAGCCATTGTTGAAAGAAAACCATAAGAATGGCACGTTTGCAGTTTATGAGAAGCCATGTGGGGGAACACCGCAAATATGTGGAAGAAGGTGCTCTGGTCAGATAAGACCCAAATTTTAACTTTTTGGCCTAAAACAAAATGCTTTGTGTGGTGGGAAATTAACACTGCATATCACCATGAACCCACCATCCCCACTGTGAAACATGGTGGTGGCAGCATCATGTTGTGAGCATACGTTTCTTCAGCAGGGACAGGGAAGCTGGTGAGAGTTGATGAACAGATGGATGGAGCCAAATACAGAACAATCTTAGAAGAAAATATGTTTTAGTCTGCAAAAGACTTGAGACTGGGACGGAGGTTCACATAATTTTTCACATATTTATTTGTAAAAAATATTGAAAACCATTTATCATTTTCCTTCTACTTCACAATTATGTGCCACTTTGTGTTGGTTTATCACATAAAATCCCAATAAAATGTATTTTGTTTTTTAGTTGTTACATGACAAAACGTGGAAAATTTCAAGGCGTGTGAATACTTTTTCAAGGCATATAAAAGATGTGACCCTAAAATACAATGGCAGATTGATTCTGCTTTTGGTCAGTTTTATTTTAATTTTTTTTCCCATTTATAAACTGATATGTGTTTATAGGTATACATTACTAAATCTTTATTTTAGAAATAAACTTTAAAACCATATGATTCCATAGCATTTTTGCTGCTTGCTGAGGCTATTGGGCCTTCTAAAAAAAAAAATGCAGTCCAGCATGCCTGTATACTTGTTGACTGTGTATTTCCTTTGTCATATACTGAATATAAGTAATGTTCTAAAAAATGTCAGGCATTCCTTGAAATTCTAACAAAATCCTAGACATGTGACCAGCACTGCAGGGAAACTGAAGCATGGTACATTAGTTCTTTGAGCTCCATGCTCTGCAAAAAATGATTATAATTTCTGTAGCTTTCCTCACTGGCCATGTGTTGTAAACTGTCCCTAATATTAATGTACTTCCCCTGCCTGAATTCTTAAAGCGGAAGTTCACCCTAAAAAACATGTACCGTATTTATTGGGGTATAGCGCGCTCCCGCGTATAGCGCGCACCCCTAAAGTTGCCCCGAATTCCTGTGGAAAAAAGTTTTTTTTGTACTTGGTTTTGGTGTCTTGCGCGGCGTCCATCGGCGGCCTCGTCGGGTCCGGCGTCCGTCTGCGGCTTCGGGTGTCCTCTTCGTCGGGTCCCGCGTTCTGCGGCGTCCTCGCGTCCTCCCCTCTCGCGCTGACGTCCTGTACGTCCAGGACGTCAGCGCGAGAGGAGCCGAGACTGCCCGACAATACACGAGTGTACTGCGCTCGGTATATGTCGGCGCAGTATTCAAACTCGGCGCGGGTATCGGCGTATACCGCGCATCCACAATTTTGCCCTGATTTTCAGGGCAAAAAAGTGCGCGGTATACGCCGATAAATACGGTATGTACCAATACATGCAGCATACTTGCGTAGATGATTGATGTGCGGAAAAGGCGCGTCACGAGTTCCGAAAATAGCCGATCTGGGACACGCCGCTATACGGCGCCTGCGCACAGACTAGGAGCCGTGCAGAGCTGACTGCGCAGGCGCCGTATATAGCCGAGTCCCATATCGGCTATTTTCGGAACGCGTGACGCGCTTTTTCCGCACGTCAATCATCTACGCCTATTCATAGGAACGCCTATTCCCCGCGGGAGGAAGAAAAGAAAATGAACTATATAACGGTATGTACAGCGATAAAAAAATAAAAAATAACAGCATACTGTAGCTGACGCAAGTATGCTGCATGTAATGGTACATAGATGTTTTAGGGTGAACCTCCGCTTTAATATTTTATTCAAACTCATTATAGACATGTCCACATCATAGCAAGAAGCCCCCCCTGCTTTCTTAACGGGGTTCTTTACATTGTCTCAGATGATCGATGTTTTAACCCTTCTGCTGCCAGAGCTGTTTTTGCATTGTTTTGCACACATGCTTAAATAATTTTAGACCTAAAGATTACATAAACCTTGTAAAACATGATATATTTTCGAATAGTGGACACCCTAGAGAATAAAATAATGGTAGTTGCAATTTTTGGTCTCACAATATTACTGCAAAGTTCTAGGAAACGCTAAATTTCAGAAAAAATACAGTAAAGTGCATTTTAGGGCACACAACCGCAATAAATAACCCAATTTTTGGATAGATGAGGTTGCACCAAGGTAATAGATACCCAACATGTCAAAATTTGCGTGTGCCCCTGAAATGGCGACAAACTTCAGTATCTTTTTTTATATTTTCCACAGGTGACACTTTTTAACTGCTTAAAGTGGGGGTTCACCCTATAAACCCAAAAAAATAATTTTTTTTTTCTTCTACCATAAAATCAGGCATTGTAGCGCGAGCTACAGTATGCCTGTCCCGATTTTTTTATCCCCGTACTCACCGTGTACTCGTACATCGAAGATACCGACTCCCCTCGGGGAATGGGCGTGCCTATGGAGACGGAGGATGATTGACGGCCGGCTCTGGCGCGTCACGCTTCTCCGGAAATAGCCGAAATAGGCTTGGCTCTTCACGGCGCCTGCGCATAGCCTGTGCGCAGGCGCCGTGAAGAGCCGAGACCTACTCCGGCTGTCTTCGGGGAGAGTGACGTGCCAGGGCCGGCCGTCAATCATCCTCCCTCTCCATAGGCACGCCCATTCCCCGCGGGAGCCGAAATCTTTAATGTACGAGTACACAGTGAGTACGGGGGTAAAAAAATCGGGACAGGCATACTGTAGCTCGCGCTACAATGCCTGTCTCGATGGAAAAATCATGTCAGTGAGGGTGAACTATCGCTTTAAGGACCACCTGCAGCAGTTGTACTGCGGCAGGTTGGCTCCCCTGTGCAAATCGCTGTACCTGTACAGCGGCACGCGCATGATGCAAGACCGTGCCTGCGGGTCAAGCGGACTCTGTCCATCGGCGACTTGCAATTGTGGTGAGGAGAGGCAGAACGGAGAACTGCCTATGTAAATAAGGCGAATCCGGGTTCTGCCTAGTGACATGACAGAGATCTACTGTTCCCAGTGATCAGTAACAGAGATCTCTGTCATGTCACATGCAGCCTGTCCCCCCCCCCCCCCCCCCCCCACAGTTGGAACTCACCTACGGAACACTCTTAACCCCTTGATCGCCCCTTAGTGTTAACCGCTTCGCTGCCAGTGTAATTTTTACATTGATCAGTGCATTCTTTATAGCACTGGTCCCCAAAAAGTGTTGCAATCCTAATACAAATAGATGCCATTACCAGTAAAAACAATAATAAAAAAAAGTTCTTAAATCTATCCCATAGTTTGTAGACGCGATAACTTTTGCGCAAATCAATCAATATAAGCCTATTGCGCTTATTTTTGGTTAAAAAAAAAAAATGTAGAATATATAGGCCTAAACTGATGAATACATTTTGTTTTTTTGAATTTTTTTGGATATGTATTATAGCATTATATTATATGTATTTTAGCATCTTATCTTTGTTTTTAATAGCGCATAAAATCAAAATTGTAGAGGTGATCAAATGCCATGGGTACCAGCGTCGTACGACCGCACAATTACCAGTTAAAGCGACGCAGTGCTGTATCGCAAAAAATGGCCTGGTCGTTAAGGGGGCAAATCCTTCCAGTCCTTAAGTGGTTATAAGCCCCCTATAGGTTATCAGTTTAGTATTACAGAGGGGGTATAGTGCTAGAAATATAGCTCACTCCGGCATGCGTGGTGATATGTAACGTGCATCGCAATCTGCATTTTCATGCATAATTTTTTGGGGAGGGTATTTTATCTGCTTGGGTGCAAGTTAAATTTTTTACAATTTAAAAAAAAATTAAGTTTATGTAAATAAAATAAAAAAGTCCCCTTTTTTGTAATTTTTTTTTTTTGGGGACATGTTCTCTTTTTAATGAGACATCCAGGGTCTAAAGACCATGGTTGTCTCCCCCTGTGCTCAACTGAATGTAATGTAATGCACATCACATTATTCTTTCTTGGGTATGCTGGCTGGGGACATTGAGAGGCAGGCCTGGAAGCGTGGTCAAACATGTAACTTTCCAGGTTGGCAACAAGGAGGGGAGGATGGCTCTGCTCTCTCCCCCTCTACCTGCAAGCACCTGCTATGGGGTCTGCACCATTATCAGGGGAAACAATAGGGTGGCAGTGCATCTGATAAAGTATTCATACCCCTTCACTTTTTAAAATTTTGTTATGTTGCAGTCTGATACTTCGGTTGTTTAAATTCATTATTTTTATCATTAATCTACACTCCCCCATAATGACAAAGTGAAAATAACATTTTAGACAGGTCTGTGAATTTTTATTAAATAATAAAACTGAAATATCACGTGTGCGCAAGTATTCATACCCTTGACTCGGTACTATGTTAAAGCACCTTTGCCAGCAATTACAACGCCAGTTTTTTTTTGCATATGACGCAACAAGCTTTGCACACCTGCCATCCTCCTTTGCAAATCCTCTTCAGCTCAGTCAGGTGGTATGGGGACTGTTGATGGGCAGCCATTTTCAGGTCTCTCCAGAGATGTTCAAGTCAGGGCTTTGGCTGGACCACTCTAGGACATTCAGAGTTGTTCCTAAGCTACTCCTGTATTGTCTTGGCTGTGTCCTTAGGATCATTGTCATTTTGGAAAGTGAATCTTCAGCCCACTCTGAGGTCTTGAGCACTGTGGAAGATGTTTTTGTTGCGGATATCTCTGTACTTTGCTCCATTTAGCTTTCCCTCAACCCTGACCAGTCCCTGCTGCTGAAAAACACCCCCACAGCACGATGCTGCCACCACCATGCTTCACTATTGGGATGGTAATGGGAAGGTGATGAGCGATGCCTGGTTTCCTCCATACAGAACATTTTAGAATTGAGGCAAAACGTCTCAATCTCGTTTTCATCAGACCAGAGTATCTCATCCCTCACAGTCTGATATTCCTTCCGCTTCTTTTTTTTTGAAAAATTCCAAGTGGGACTTAATGTGTTTGCTCTGAGGAGAGGCTTCGATCTACCTGCTCTGGTATGATGCCTAGATCGGTGGAAGCCTGCAGTGATGGTTGTCCTTCTGGAACTTTGTACCATCATCAGACAGGATCTCTTGTGCTCAGTGACCATCGAGTTCTTGGTCACCCCTCTTACTGAGGCTCTTCTCCTAAATTGAAAAAAGTGAAAGGGGTCTGAACACCTTATGAATGGACTGTGTGTGTGTGTGTGTATATATATATATATATATATATATATATATATATATATATATATATATATATATATATATATATATATATATATATATATATATATATATGTGTGTATATGTGTGTGTGTGTATGTATATATATATGTGTGTGTGTGTGTGTGTGTGTGTGTGTGTGTGTGTGTATGTATGTATATAATATACGTTTTAAAACACCTAAACTCAATAGGTAAAGTTAAGAGTAGCTTTACTTTTGAAAACATGGGGGGCTGAAATATGCAGGTATGCTGTAAACATAAATGGCCACCGGTTCCCAGCAGCAGGTAATGTTCTTCTAACAGTGGAAGATGGGTATACAGTGCAAACTCCTCTTGTTGCCTTCTTTTTATATTTCTGTTAACTCTACTGCTGCGTACATACGAAAACCGTGGATTTTTTCACGACGGAATGTTGGATCAAACTTGTGTTGCATACACACGGTCGCACAATTCCGACCGTCAAGAACATGGTGACGTACAACACTACAATGAGCCGAGAAAAAAAAGTTCAATGATTCCGAGCATGCATGTTTTTTTGCACGTCGGAATTGCATACAGAAGATCGGAATTTCCGAGAAGAACTTTTCCCGTCGGAAAATTTGAGAACCAGCTCTCATTTTTTCAATGGGGCCTACACACGGTCAGAATTTGCGACCAAAAGCTCACATCAAACTTTTTTTGTCAGAAATTCCGACCGTGTGTACGCATGTTTTGTTGATTGACAGACTAATGCATAGGATTTCATCACAATTGCACATTAATATGACATTGCATTGAGTCAGAACTGATCCACGCTGAGTGTTCTAACATAAGGTGCATGCAGTAGAAGTCTTCTGCCAGTTTTCTGTTGTTCCCTGGTGTATACAGTACATGTTCTAAGCTGGTGTATTATGTGGGGAGTTAGTTTAATAAACGCCATCCAGCAGATTTTCAATAAAGGTTGGAATGTTCTGATGTGGACAATTTGACCTATTCACTTTCTATCTGCCTCTGGTTTGAGCAGTTCTTGAGATGTCCTGCTTAATATGGCTTTCACGTTCTCCAGGGGTGTATGTGTGTGATTGATACAGCACTGGGACAAAAGACTGGTTATTGTGCAAATGCTGAAACGGTATGTCTAAGGGTACTCTGTTTTGTGTTTTGCAGGTATAGGTGGAATCGCTGCCATGCCTCCTCTTGCAGCTGTAGCCCCTGTGCCAATGCCTCCTATCCCTGTAGTAGGGATGTCTCCTCCTCTAGTGTCTTCTGTTCCTGGTACTGCAGTTCCGCCTCTGGCTAACGGAGCCCCTGCTGTAATCCAGCAACTACCCGCTTTTGCTCACTCCGGTATGCTGCTTAAAACTAATCCTGATTTGCATCTTTCCATTTTTTTTTTTTTTTTTTAAGCTCAATTTGAACAATTTGAGGCCTCTTTTGGATTGTACAGTGCTTTTATTGTCCCTAGAGTGGACCTATTGCTGGGCTTTGGACATTTAAGTATTTACATATTCTTAACCACAGCAAATGATCTTTAAAACAAGCCTATGCTTGTTGCCCCTCAACTGCAGGCACTGTGGTGCAATATATTACTCCATTTACAGCAGAAACACTGGATTTATTGTCTCTCGGCAGCTCTGCTCCCCTTTCTCAGCAATAACTTAGCAGCTCGGCTCATCCTGCTTTGCCTTCCAGCAGGGACACATCCTGACTTAGTCTATTGTCTAGGACACAGAATAGGTTCTCTGGAAAGGGAATATAGAGTGGAGATGAGCTGCTCAGAAACTTAAATGACTTTAGTGCTTTTGCTGTGGAATTTTGAGAATGAATTTTTCTGCAGTGCTTGCAGCCATAGAGGTCAGTGAGGCTCAATTTTAAGCACATGTACTGATTAATGCGGACCTTAAGTCATTTTTTTTTTTCAACTTTCCATTACAGAATCAGTAAAAACTTGAGTGTCCATAGTCTGGTCATCGATTCACTTAGTGAATTAATTTTTTTCTCGCCCAATGAGGGGCACATTGGGTTATACTACTGCTTTAAGAATTGAAAACTGACAAACCTGTAGGCCAGCCCCTAAAAACGTACTCATACTATTAGCATGTCTAATTTTTGCATGTGTCCTGCTGGGACAGATCTATTCTTCTTTTTTTTTTTTTTTTTTTTCGTCAATGAAGGCTCTCTACACCACTTCTGTAGTTTTCTCTCTGATGCAGCCATCCAAAGCGGTATCCTTCAGCCTTGCTTTTGGAGAGCTGCATCTGGACCTGCTGTTGCAGGGATAGTAGGGATGTGACGGTTTTGTACTTAATTTTGCATGAGGAGCTTTCTAGAGACCATTCACATAAAAACTAGGTGCAGAACACTTTCCAGGTCCAGAGGTTCTGGCATTGCCTCAGCACTTGACCTTTCTCTGAAAATGTAATTAGTAGGGTCTGTTGGAGCACCAGAAAATGCCTAATTTGCACAGAACATTGAGCACCATTATTTTTCCATTTCCCGCCAGTTTCTCCATGGAAGGGCTTCATGCTTTGGGAAAAAGTGCTGACCTCATCCGCTAGGTGGAGTAGCACTCCTAATTGTAAAGACCTATTCCTGCTATCAGCCTACAGTAACTTTGGTTACTTCTGGCCATCCAACCCCCACCTGCTACCAGCTATCAGGGTTTCATGAGTACTTGACGCTTTTGCCCCTTACCCTGAGCCTATATGTTGCCTTACCCCATGCATTGCATTGCTAATTCTAGACATGCAGTGGGCAGTCCCGCTTTAACAGGTGCTCCCAGCTTACTTTCTTCTATCTGTTCTGTGGCAGCTTGCAGCATGCACCTACTGACAATGCCACCTTCTGCAGCCTTGAGTCATGTTGCTATCTGCCCTTAGAATCTCACCCGTACTCTGAGTCCTCTTTTAGCTTTGTAAGGTGTCCACTCAGCTGAGGTTTTTAACACTGCATGCAACACTTCAGTACAGATCAACCAGTTATTGGCTGACTGATCAGAGTCCACAGGAGTTCTCCAGCAGATTCTGTGTTTGATTCGCCCACTGCTCTAGTGGCTTCTGAGCCACCAGCTGTAGAGTCTGTCTGCCTGATTCTGAGTCACTTCAAGCGGTATTTAACCCAAAATCAAATCTTTATTATGTTGCAGCTTACTAATTCTTAGATGTCATGGCTGCATTAGTTTACTTTTTTTAGGCTTTCTTCTTTTTTCATCTGGTGATCCAGGCAGCAAGTCTCTTCAGAGTATGTATCGGTTTACGTGGATGAGACAAACCACCTAACACTAAAATGATCAGATTTTATTTATTCATGCAAGACTTTTATCACAAAAGGGGACATTGCTGGCCAAAGAGGTGACTGGCCAGATCTCCAGGTGAAAACAGAGGGGTAAAAAGCCAAAGAAAATATATTACACTTTTTGGTTTTGGGTTTAATACTGCTTTAAGTCCTGCACTGATGAGCTTGCCCCTGGGGAGTCGCAGGTTATTGCGGTTACTGGCATGCTTAAAGCGGGGGTTCACCCTATAAAAAATTTCTAACACTACATCCAGCCCAGTTCTGCAAATAAAATTACACTGACCTTTTTTTTTTTTGCCGTAGATAGCGTTTATCGTTCGAATTCACCGCGACTTCCGGATAGGGAATCCCGCGGGAGTGGGCGTTCTTATTGACATGCTAAATGACGGCGCACACAGCACGTCACGACTTCCCGAAAGAAGCTCGGGTCAGCTGTGCTCTATTCAGCGCCGGTGCGCAGGCGCCGAAGAGAGCCGAGCCGACCAGAGCTTCTTTCGGGAAGTCGTGACGCGCTGTGTGCGCCGTCGTTTAGCATGTCAATCAATTGGCATCTCAATAGGAACGCCCACTCCCTATCCGGATACCGCAGTGAATTCGAACGATAAACGCTATCTACGGCGAAAAGAAAAAAAAAGGTCCGTGTAATTTTATTTGCAGAACTGGGCTGGATGTAGTGTTAGAAAATTTTTATAGGGTGAACCCCCGCTTTAAGTGGGCTGTTTTGGCTCTTGATTGACACACTGTACACCACTTTGAAACTGGAGGACAAGCCTAGTTGTATTTCAAGTCCTGAATCATTTAAAACTCCTAAGGGAGGAAAGACTTTTTTTGGGCAACTTTTAAACTATTTCTGTATGGACTTTGGTAACCATGGTAGTTTTTTGCTCCTCTCAAGAGCTTATAAACCTTCTATCCATTTTTGTAAGGATTTTGTGCCGAAGTGGCCACTGGCAGACTGTGTTCCTCATTTACAAGGCACCTACAGTACCATCCCTGTAGAGCAGTGGTTCTCAACCTCTGCCCTCATTACCCCCAACGGGCCATGTTTCGAGGTTTTCCTTTACTTTGCACAGCTGCTTTTAAATCATTATAAATGACAAAGTATTGATGAGAGCTATTTTATCTAAGGGCCAGTTCACACCAGACGCAGTTTCGTACAGTTTCGTGTGCTTTTATTTTTTTCTGCACTAAAAAGGCATGCACAGTGTTTTCCATGTATTCCAATGGCTCTAGTTCACACCGTGCAGTCAGTTTCCAGTGCAGAAACTGGCCAGAAACGGATTGCATGGTGTAAACTAAAGCCAACTAGAGCCATTGGAATACATGGAAAACACTGTGCATGCATTTTGTGCAGAAACAAAGCACGCAGAGCTAAACGGAACTGCGTTTGGTGTGAACTGGCCCTAAGGGAAGCTCCCAAAACATGGCCCATTGGCGGGGGGGGGGGGGGGAGAGGAGGTGGTTGAGGACTGAGGTTCAGAACCACTGCTGTAGAGGACACGGACGTGTTTAAATGCCCAATGGATAAGGGGTGGGAAGCCCTTTCAAGAGCTCTGTTCTTGCTGGTGGATCCCCTACCCTTCACTGTATCCTGACTGTGTGAATTTGCTGTCTGGTGCTCAAAGTGGTGGGGAATGAGTACACCACTAGTATCCAAGTTGATGAAAAATAGTACAATGTGTATTTAAAAAAAGGGAAAGAGATTTTCATATGAAAGCAGTTGCTTAAAGAAGAACTCCCTCCCATAAAATGCTGAGAAATGTATCTTTAAGTATTTTGATTCTTCTATCAAACTAAGGAAGTCTGATTCCTTTAATCAGGGAATTGCAAGCAGCATTGCTGCCACAAATTGTTACAATGTAATCAACCACGACCTGGAGTTCTGGATTTACATTATCAGCCATTGGGGAACAACCTTTCTGGATGATATGTATCTTTCTACATTGGGTTAAACGCATTATTCATCTGTGCAAACTTCCAGATACATAGTAAATGTGACTCATAACTCAAATAGAGATCTAATCATATAATCACATTCTGTAGAACACAGTAATCTCTCCTTCAAGCTATTATTTTTAAGCGGAGTTGCAATATTTTCTTCTAATGTTATTTGCGCCCTAAATTGGCAACCAATCAACAAGAATTTAACCACTCGCCATCTGACACTTCGCTGCTACATGGAATTTTTTTTTTTTTTGTGCTATAAAATTACTTGGGATATATAGCAGAGGCCCTATTTTTTTTATGTGTCACAGTATTTTGCGCAGCAGTGTTTCAATAAATTTTATTGCACGCAAAACACAATGGAATACCTATATTTTTATTTTTTTGTAAAATAAAAAAGATGATGTTGCACTAAATAGATAGTACCGTATTTATCGCGGTATAACGCGCTCCCGCGTATACCGCGCACCCCTAAAGTGGCCCCGAATCCTGTGGAAATTTTTTTTTTTTTGTACTTACAGTTTTGGTGTCTTGCGCGGCGTCCATCGGCGGCCTCGTCGGGTCCGTCGTCCTTCTGCGGCTTCGGGTGTCCTCTTCGTCGGGTCCGGGGTCCGTCTGCGGGCTTCGGGTGTCCTCTTCGTCGGGTCCGGGGTCCGTCTGCGGGCTTCGGGTGTCCTCTTCGTCGGGTCCGGCGTCCTTCTGCGGCGTCCTCCCCGCTCGTTTCCCGTGCCGAGTTTGAATACTGCGCCGACATATACAGAGAGCAGTACACTCGTGTATTGTCGGGCAGGCTCGGCAACACTCTCGCTCACGTCCTGTACGTCCAGGACGTGAGCGCGGAAGAGCCCAGACTGGCCGACTATACCTGAGTGTACTGCGCTCGGTATATGTCGGCGCGGGTATCGGCGTATACCGCGCACCCACGATTTTGCCCTGATTTTCAGGGCAAAAAAGTGCGTGGTATACGCATATAAATACGGTAAATAGTTACCCAACATGTCACGTTTTAAAACGTCTGCCTGTAGAATGGCAAAAAACTACAGTGCTTAAAATTCTCCATATGAAAGGCTTTAAATGCCTTTTTACAGGTTACCAGTTTAGAATTGTACAGGAGGTCTGGTGCTAGAAGTATTGCTCTCACTCTGACATTTGCGAAAATACCTCACATGTGTGGTTTGACCACTGTTTGCATATGTGTCCGGGAGTAACGTATGCAATTGGATGGGGGCGCTTTAAACTTTTATTATTGTTATACGACTTTTTTTTTTGTCAATTTTTTTCTTTGTATTAACTTTATTGCTATCACAAGGGATGTACAACATCAGGGGAAATCTGATGGACAGCCAGGAGTGATCAGTGCGACTGGGTGGGGGATAACTTTACAAGGAGCAACCTTCTGTATGGCTCTCTATGAAGCCGCTGAAAGCCACAGCGGGAAAGAAGATCACCCCCGACTGTCCATCGGATTCCCCCTACTGCGGGTGTTTTCTGTGCGTTGTGTGTCTAGTCCTGGATACATCTCAGGCCAGAGTGTTCCTTCCACAAGTGAAGCTTCAAACCCTCCAGTCTCACATTTGTACTCTCCAGTCCAGAAGCAGAGAAAATACTGTATATACTCTAGTATAAGCTGAGTTTTCAGCCCTTTTATTAAAGATGAAAATACACCATTTGGCTTATACTCGAGTCCGTGTACCTGAAGGGCTGCGAGCGTCCATTGTTTAAAAGTTGCGGCTTCCCCCCTGGTCCCTTCCGTGATAGGCGTTTCCCAGCAGACACCGTGTTCAGTATTTCGCCTATCGCTGATGTTCTCTTGTCCGAGGATGAGAAGACATCCGTGATAGGCTGCTGGGAAATGCCTATCGCGGAACGGGACCAGGAGGAGATCGCGACTTTTAAACAATGAATGGACGCCCACAGCCTGTCAAGAATTTCAGGTACACTGACTCGGGCACAGTGAGGTGGCAATGGGCACAGTGAGGCCTGCAAATGAGCATTGTTGACCCGCTTTTTCGCTTACAGTAGCTGCTGAATTCTCACCCCAGGCTTATACTCGAGTCAATAAGTTTTTTGGGGTAAAATTGGGTACCTCGGCTTATACTCGGGTCGGCTTCTACTCAAGTATATACAGTATTTCTTTTTTACAAGAGAGTCCTAGGTGTGGTAGTAGGCTCCTTCGAGGTAACCCACTTCCCCAGTTTAATTGTAGACATCTGCAATGCAACATTCTCTCGTTGTGTGTCTGACCTCCTACACAGATTGTTTATTTTTGTTCTTGCCGAAGACCAGGTTGTCCCTGGTTTGGTAGCTCAGTAATTCAGCTATGGAGTTGGAAGTCCTTTTCTCCCAAGTTTTTTTTTTCTTTTTTAAAGATCTTAATGACAGATGCCATCATGTTGGCTGGGGTCGGAAGCCTGGCCATTATGTTGGTGCAGGGGACTTGGGTGTTGGAAGAGTCTTGAATCCAAATTAACACCCTGGAGCTCCGGGCGATTTGGCTGCCTTTTGTAGCTTTGGGCCAGATTTAGTTGGGCCAGAAGTCTCGCCGCAGCAATATGGGGAACTTCATATGCCAGACTTCCAGTCCTTGTACATCCTTGCTGTAGACCAGGGATAAGCAATTAGCGGACCTCCAGCTGTTGCAAAACTACAATTCCCATCATGCCTCTGCCTCTGGGTGTCATGCTTGTGGCTGTCAAGAGTATTGATATGCCTCATGGGACTTGTAGTTCTGGAACAGCTGGAGGTCCGCTAATTGCATATGCCTGCTGTAGACATTTGGCAGGCACGCTCCCTCAGTGTTACACCCAAAGGAGTGATACCTACAGCTGGAGGTGTTCCAGGTGAGAGATGCCAGATGTTGACTTTCTTGCCTCCAGCTTTAACAAACTGCACAGGTTTGTTTCCAGGTGCAATGATTCTCTGGCAAACGCAGTGGATTTTAGTACACACCGTTTTTCCTAAAATCTCTTCCACATCTGCTTTGCAGGATCCAGATGGAACTTTCTGTTTTATTCTCATCGATCCTTACTTGCCATGGCCCATATGGTATGACAAAGTGATAAGGCCCTTTCATACACCCCATGGGCAACGCCAGTTCATCAGGATCTTCTGTCCCGTGATCTGATGTACCATACAGCTTCTCGGTCACTGGTGTTAATGGCATGGCTTTTAAAGGCCACGTTCTGAGGGACAGCGCCGCCTACAGCGCCGCCTGAGTTGTGGCTCCTATGATGCTCAAAGCTGGGAAGTCTATTTCCTTCAATGTCTGTCATTGGACATGGAAGGCATTCTTTACTTGGTGTGTGCCTCTACCACTTTAGTTTTTCAATGGGACAAATCCTCTCCTTCCTGCAGCTGGGTTTTGATCTGTGTGCCTCTCAGCACCATCAGTGTTTCATTTTCTGTCCATTATTTCCTGTTCCATAGACCATTGACCCCCTCATTGCTTAAGATGTTTGTTTCCCATATAGCTACTCCATTTGTTCACCAGTGACTTTGAGGCTCTCTATCTGGTTCTCTGTGCTTCAGAACCGGCTGTTTGGACCCATTAGAGATTTTCCTTTAATCTCATCCACAAGGTGTTTTATGGCACCATGATGAGAGTATTACTGGGGTTGCATGGTCTGGCCTACAGTTTTGCCAATGACCATTCCTCCTGTAGGCAGCGGTATAACCCAAAGGTTAAATTAAAACTAAAGGCACAACTTTTTTTTCGTTTTGGATAAAGGGAGGGTTTAACTTTTTTTTTTTTTTTGCTGCATCCTATTTGGGAGATTTCCCTTTACTTCCTCCTCATTGGCTTACTTCTAAATACGCTATCCCCACTTCAGTCTATCGTGAACGCTGCTGCCAGACTCATCCACCTTACAAACCACTCAACGTCTGCTATACCCCTCTGACAATCTCTCCATTGGCTGCCACTCAACCACCAAATTCAATTCAAGATACTAGCAATAACTTGCAAAGCCATCCACAACCTGGCCCCCAGCTACATCACTAACCTAGTCTCAAAATACCAACCTAATTGTTCTCTTTGCTCCTTCCATGACCTCCTGCTCCCAAACTCCCTTGTCACCTCATCCAATGCTTGCCTTCAGGACTTCTCTGGAGCCTCTCCCATCCTCCTGGAATGCTCTAAACCCAATCTGTCAGACTTTCTCCTTCTTTGTCCACATTCGGACGATCCCTGAAAACTCATCCCCGATCCCTGAAGCCTATCTGGCCCCCACCTAACTGTACATTTATTTTCTCCATCAGCACATCCCCCACAGTTATTACCTCTTGTATCTCTTGACCTTTCCTCTTATATTGTAAGCTCCAAAGAGCAGGGCTCTCTGATTCCTACTGTATTAAAGTGTATTGTATTTGTACTGTCTACCCTCAAGTTGTAAAGTTCTGCGTAAACTGTTGGCTCTATATAAACCCTGTATAATAACTTCCTGCCCCAAAGCCCAAACAGGAAGCGAGAGGAAATCCCTCTAAAGTGAGGGAATCTTTAATTGTTGCTAAAGTCACCAGATCTAGTGTCCCCATTGGAATAATTCCCCTGCTTTTGCCTGTTCTGGTGACAACCCACATTTCGAGATTTTATTTAATTTCATTTTCACTTACGGTTATAATTTATCAGGAGAAATAGAGATGGTGACTCTTGCCGACTGGAACACAGAAGGCAATAATAATCTAACAGGTGTTCTATTCCCTCTCCAATCTATTCTAAATAAAAAACAGTTTTTCGTTTTTAGTTCTATTTTTTAAAGCCTACATGTGTCCCTCAATGTCCAACCAGAAAAGGGTTTTTCAGTGAGCACAAAAATAAATTTTTTGGTAGTGCACGGTCTTGCTAATTGGGGTCAGAGCTTAGATAGTCATCCATATGGGTACGCAGTCTGCCTGATAATTTATGAGCCCCTCATATCTAATGGTGGAACGACACCTATAGGACTATAGTATATGTTTAGAGATGGTGAGGAAAAGACGAGCTCAAAATACATTTTCCTCTCTGTTACTAAACAAATAGTATATTATTCAATGTTTGAGTGCACACCATTTACATATTGTACATTTAGATGTAGAAATGCAAATATAAAATAAATGATGGTAAGTGATTTTTATTGTTGACACCTTTTTATAGGAGTCTCTACAGACAGAAAGGTCTCCTTCACACCATGGTGCAGAGACGTCCGGTTTTCTGCACACGTTCTGCAAGGGCACAAAAAAGGTCATGTCACGGACACCCATGGAAAAATGAGGTCAACGTGAATGAAAACTTGTGTTGAAACTGATGTCTCTGCATTCTAAATCTGCACGGTTTTCCCATCAATTTTCATGCATGTATGGTGTGAACAAACCCTCAAATACGTTTATTGCCACCTATACCTGCGTGTTTGCAAACCAAATGTACATGGTTGGTGGGGTTTACAACCTGTAAGTTTTTATGTGCATTTTATATGAAATGTTTTGAAATCAAAGCTCAGAGATGCATTTTAAAGCACATAGAAAATACATCCACATGACAGTGAGCAAAGATCCTAAGGGCTCTTTCACACGGGGCGGACCTTTTTCGGGCTCCGCTTTGCTCAGCGGGGATCGCTCCATCGATCCCTGCTGAGCCGGCAGATGACAGGTCTGTCTCTGTACACTGTGCAGGGACCGACCTGTCAGAGCGCCGCTCTCCCCTATGGGGGATCAGATGACGACCGCAGAGTCCGTTGTCATCCGATCCGCCAGATGGATGCAAAATAGGGTTTTCCTCCGTCACACTGTGGCGGATCAGAGCGGGTCGGATGTCAACGGGCATGTCGCCGCTGACATCCGTGGCTCCATAGAGGAGCACGGAGCGCCCGTTCAGGTCCGCCTAAAAAACTGTCAGGCGGACCTGGACGGTCCACCCGTGTAAAAGAGCCCCAAGACACGTTCCCCCAAGAATTCCAGGCCTTTTATATATAAAAACACATTTTCTAAAGCTGTGAACCTCTGGCATGTTTACTGGAAACCTTTATTGTTTTGTGAATTGTTTCTAAATTGAGGTCTTGTAACCCATGAATAATCCCATTGCATAGAAAGTCTCTTGATAACAGAATCTTTGCGTTTTTTTTTTCTCCAAGCTTGTAACACAAGTGTGAAATGGTCAAATGCTATATCTGAAATTTCTGTTGCAATTGGTAGAATGCATAACCACCCTCTTTTTAAAGAGCAAGGATAAGTCATTCTTGAGAGGGGAAAAATGTATTGACGTCACTTTGGCTTGGACATTCCTCTACCCTTCCCTAAATAATATCTGTATCACAGCTAATTTGGAAAGTGTCAGATTATCCTGTATGTGACCAGCCATGTTTCATCGATTTTATTGATATTATGGCATGCACGTGTGTACAATGACTAATGTTTTATAACGTTTTGTGTTTTTATATATTTGTAGCCACATTGCCAAAGAGTTCGTCGTTTGGCCGTTCGGGTGCTGGAGGCCAAGTCAACACTAAACTTCAGAAAGCCCAGTCCTTTGATGTCGCTATGTAAGTTTTGAAAATTTATGTTCAATTAACACATTTTGAGCTTTCATTTTGGGGTTTCTTCACCACAGACATACATACATAAAACAGCCAGTTTAGCATTTTCTAGGTTTTGGGGGGTCAAGGAGAGAACCATCAAACTCAACAGAACCTTCATGGTCACAAACACATTTTTTAACCCGAGCACTGAAATACAGGCATGCTAACCATTTTTTCGCCCAAAAAAAAAACGCATGTCTATTAGACTTTTTCAAACAAAACTGGTTGGTCTTAGCTGTACTCCAGGGACCAGATGGCTTTTTTACATGTGCTCAGAGCTCTAGTACAAGTGATACTTGAAAAATTAGACTATCGTGCAAAAGTTCATTCATTTCACTAATGCAACTTAAAAGGTGAAACTAATATATTAGATGGACTCATTACATGAAAAGCAAGATAGTTCAAGCTGTGATTTGTCATAATTGTGATTATGGCTTACAGCTCATGAAAACCCCAAATCCACAATCTCAGAAAATTAGATCCTTGCATGCAATCAATAAAACAAGGGTTGTACATAACACCGGTGCATCCGTACTATCACCCTACGTTTGATGTACATGAAATTAGGTTTTTCTTTCATGGAAGGGTTGTACATAGAACAATATCGGACCTCTGAAAAGTATAAGCATGCATATGTACTCAGTACTTGGTTTGGGCCCCTTTTTCAGCAATTACTGACTCAATGTGGCGTGGCATGGAAGCTATCAGCCTGTGGCACTGCTGAGGTGTTATGGAAGACCAGGATGCTTCAATAGCGGCCTTCAGCTCTTCTGCATTGTTCGGTCTCATGTTTCTCTTGGCAATGCCCCCTAGATTCTTTATGGGGTTCAGGTCAGGTGAGTTTACTGGCCAATCAAGCACAGTAATCCCACGGTCATTGAACCAGGTTTTGGTGCTTTTGGCAGTGTGGGCAGGTGCCCTGCTGGAAAATGAAGTCAGCATCCCCATAGAGCTCGTCTGCGGAAGGAAGCATGAAGTGCTCCAAAATCTCCTGATAGATGGCTGCGTTGACCCTGGACACCAGTGGTCCAACACCAGCAGATGACATGGCTCCCCAAATCAACACAGACTGTGGAAACTTCACACTGGACTTCAAGCATTTTGCAGTGTGTGCCTCTCCATTCTTCCTCCATACTCTGGGTCCTTGGTTTCCAAATGAGATGCAAAATTTGCTCTCATCAGAACAGAGGACTTTGGACCAGTGAGCAACAGACCAGGTCTGTTTTTCTTTAACCCAGGTAAGACGCTTCTGACGTTTGTTATTCAGGAGTGGGGTGACAAGAGGAATACGACATTTGAAGCCCATGTCCAGGATCCGTCTGTGTGTGGTGGCTCTTGATGCGCTGACTCCAGCCTCGGTCCACTCCTTGTGAAAGTCCCCAACACTTTTAAATGGCCTTTCTTTTCCTGACAATCCTCTACAGGCTGCGTTCATCACTGCCGCTTGTGCACCTTTTTCTTTAACACTTTTCCCTTCCACATAACTTTCTATTAATGTGCTTTGATACAGCACTTTGGGAACATCCAACTTATTTTGCAATTACGTTTTGAGGCTTTCCCTGCTTAATGGAGGGTATCAATGATGGTTTTCTGCACAACTGTCAGGTCAGCAGTCTTTCCCATAATTGTGATTCCTACTGAACCAGACTGATAGACCATTTAAAGGCTCAGGAACCCTTTGCAGGTGTTATGGCTTAATTAGCTGATTAGAGTGGGACACTTTGAGCCTAGAATATTGCACCTTTTCACAATATTCAAATTTTCTGAGATTGTGGATTTGGGGTTTTCATGAGTTGTAAGCAATAACCATCACAATTATGACAAATCACGCCTTGAACTATCTCATATTAGTTTCACCTTATTAAATTGCATTAGTTAAATAAATGAACTTTTGCACAATATTCTAATTTTTCGAGTTTCATCTGTAGTACATTTCCTAACTGGTCCTCTCGCCTCTCAGTGCAGTCTTTTTCACCTATTCAATCAGCTTTCAGCCCCATGTGCTGTACAGTACATCATGAGATGGAGATTTATCAAACAAATTCCCCCAAAAATTGGACACATCTATTGTAAACCAGGCTGTCTCTCAATTTGCAAGCATTGGCAAGAAAAAGTGTGTTATCCACTTTCCGCCCTCGCTAAAGCCGATAGACTGCTACATTGTGGGTTTAGATTGCCGGAAGGGAGTCTATGGTCCTCCTGTGATTGCGCTTCCGGGCATCGACACAGATCTCTGATCTCTACGGACACAGCTTATCACAGATCAAGGTGAAGAGCCAATCACAGCTGCTTTTTATCATGTGAACAGCTGTGTCCAATCGCAGCTGATCATAATGTAAACCGGTTTTGCCGGTTAACGGCATTCCTCTCCTCACGCTTCACAGCGTACGAAGCATGGTTTACATCAGCTGATGCCTCTGATAAGCATTCTATATAAATATTGGAGTGTCTTCTATCAAAGTAACTCCTAGAGTGCTTTCACACTGAAAGCCCCGGCCGTTAGTGCTAAAGCAACACTTGTTTCATTATTTGAACTCCAGATATTCAAACTGACTCTAATTGGCTTTTGTTGTAGTTCGTTTATGGGTTAACTTCTTCCTTCCTATTTAATGGCTGTATTTAATGAAGACATTGTGGGTTATAGGCTCTCCGTTAAATCCACTGAGGAGGGAGCGGGGGAAAGGGGGTGACTTGGGCCCCCCCTGTGTGTGTCAGTGGACCACACATTGTGTTTGTTTTTGTGACTTAGATTGGGATCAAATTACTACAAATATATATATATATTCCTGAGGGGTTTACGTACTTTCTTGTCACTGTATGCACAAGTTTTTGGTGTATTTGGGCTTGGAATCTTGGGAAGACAACTTGCACACCCTAAAATGCATTACGTTAAAGATGGTGCAGCCATAAGACCACTACTACTTTTATAGGAGACAACTTTCCAGTTAAAGCGGGAGTACACCCAATTAGTTTTTTTTTTTTCTTTTCCCCTTAGATTCCTGCTCGTTTTTTTCTAGGGGAATCGGCTAGTTGTTTTAAAATATGATCCGTACTTACCGTTTTCGAGATGCATCTTCTCCGTCGCTTCCGGGTATGGGTCTTTGGGAGCGGGCGTTCCTTCTTGATTGACAGTCTTCCGAGAGGCTTCCGACGGTCGCATCCATCGCGTCACTAGTAGCCGAAAGAAGCCGAACGTCGGTGCGGCTCTATACTGCGCCTGCGCACCGACGTTCGGCTTCTTTCGGAAAATCGTGACGCGATGGATGCGACCGTCGGAAGCCGCTCGGAAGACTGTCAATCAAAATAGCAACACCCAGTCCCGCAGCCCATACCCGGAAGCGGCGGAGAAGATGCATCTCGTAAACGGTAAGTACGGATCATATTTTAAAACAACTAGCCGATTCCCCTAGACAAAACGAGCATGAAGCGAAGGGGAAAAAGTGTCATGTGCGGGTGAACCTCCGCTTTAAGAAGTGCTTATGGACAGATTTTATTCTTTTGCAGTTTCACTTTGGGTAGCAAACGGAAAAAAATTAATCGGCAATCTTTAGCCTCCAATACATCTGTATAAATGCTTCTGTTTGGTATTGCTGTCCTGTACAACAGAATTGATATGCAGCCAGCAGGTGACACTTTTTAGGCTCTCTTTCACGTTTTACCCTGTCTAGTTACCACCCATTGTAAAAATCCTGTTTTACAGAGCTAAGTAGCTCAAGATGAAATTTACATACAGGTGAGACAGAGTGGTGGTCTGCTTGTAAAGCAAATACAGTGTGTGTGTGTGTGTGTGTGTGTGTGTTTATTTTATGAAATATTAAAAAACTAAAATATCAACTAAACCATAAAAGCATATTTTCTACATTTAAACCTAAAGACAGTATAAACTTGAAAAGCAAACCCAAGTTATAGATGCTAATGTAATGCACTTCTCAGCAGTACAGCATTGGTGTAAATTTTCATATACTATGACGTGTTACTTTGCAGTTTATGACAACCCTATGTGTGTGTAAAGTGGTCTAATTTCCAATAGCCAGTGTACGGGATGTCAGGGTTGGGTCCTAAATGGCAGGTAAATTTCCCCACTCTCTGGGTTGCATTCCCTTTTTAAAGTGGTTGTAAAACTGAAACATTTAAAACGAACAGCCTACCTTATTCAGCAAAGCAGAGGAAGTCCTCTTCCCCCAGTCTGGCCGGGAAAGGAGAAGCCAGTCTTCTGTAAATCCTCAGTTTCTGGCAGTAAAAAAAATTCTGACACATTTATGAGGGGTTCCGGAGTAGTCCAGCTGGAGTGGAGAGGATGGGCTTTCAGTACTCTGGATTGTGAAGTCTTTATTAGTGACCCCTTAAAGGGGGTTGCGCCACATACAAGGGGAGTCTTGATAATGATAGAGAAAACAGTCAGAGCACCTGGCTGTGTAAAAGAGAACTGGGGACACCTGAGGGAGCAGGGGGAACTAAGCTTGGGATTGATCCACGGTTGCTAAACTTTAAAAAATATATATTCCTTTGGATCCCAGTAGCAGACAGGAAACCCATCAACGCAGTTGTGGGACCAGTGGACCTGTGAGACTTTACATTGTTTTTTGTTTGAACCAAAGTTATGGACTGTTTACCGTTTAGAGCCCATTCACACCTAGGCGTATATACGCCTGAAGCGCGATGCTCGTGCTGCTGGAGGGGCGAATTTACATTGATGTCTATGAGATGGTTCACATCTCACGCCGAAACGCCGTACGCCTGCCGCCTGAAAACAAGTCCCGGACCCTTTTTTTCTGGCGGCTTTCAGGCGTTCGGCATAGACATCAATGTAAAATGTTTTGTGAAAGAAAAAAAAAGTTTACAAATCGCTGCAAAATACGCTGCGTTATAGTGTGAATGCAGCCTTACTCTTCATTAGTTGAAGTAAGCTACAGTATTTTTTTAATGGACTGTTCTGTCTTTGAGAGACCACTTGACTACTTTTACAATATGATGCTCTTAGGCTACCATATTGCACCAAGCAAGGTATATGGTGTCTTGTAAGATCACAGAAATCTGTTCTTCTGGTCAATTATTTATCTCTTGACATTTCAGCCCTCCTCCTGCAGCTGAATGGGCCGTGTCGCAGTCTTCAAGACTAAAGTATAGACAGTTGTTCAACAGCCATGACAAAACCATGAGCGGTCATCTTACAGGTAACTTCATTTAATAACAAGTGGGAACATAGGTTTACTAGTATGTATCAATACTTCTTTTTTTTGTAATTGTATTTTTATTATTATTAGTTCAAAAATCAATAGAAAAAACAGGTACATAGCAGCATGTATATCAAACAGAAAAATATCAGGACGTGGTAACAAATGTATCAATACTTTAAAGCTCAACTCCTGGCAAAACCTAAAAAATAAAAAAAAATAACTGATATACCTTCTAACCCTAGCAAAGTAAAAAAAAAAAAAAACTTTGCTAGGGTTAGAAGGTATATCAGTTTTTTTTTGTTTTTTATTGCTGCCATTGTTTTCAGTGACGTTATTTCACTTGTAGAGAGATTTCCCTTTCTATGTTGTCACCTGGAACTGAAGTAAAGGTTAAAGGGGTTGTAAAGGTTTGTTTTTTTATTTTCTAAATAGGTTCCTTTAAGCTAGTGCATTATTGATTCACTTGCCTTTTCCTTTGATTTCCCTTCTAAATGTTTTTTTTTCTTTGTCTGAATTTCTCACTTCCTGTAAGCTTGCCCCCATCATCCGAGCCGTTCTGGATGAGGGTTAGTCAGCCAGAACAGCTTACTGAGGAGGAACAGGAAGTGAGAAATTCAGACAAAGAAAACTAAGAAAAAAAAAATTTAGAAGGGATATGGAAGGAAAAGGTAAGTGAACCAACAATGCACTAGCTTAAAGGAACCTATTTAGAAAATAACAAACAAACCTTTACAACCCCTTTAATGGCTCAAACAGGGACACAGACCACAATAAAGACCTGAGAAACATTTCTAATTTTTCCCCACACTTCCCAAAACTAAAAAGAATCTTGGATGTTCTTTTGGCTTTAACTGCTTCCTGTCCTCGGACGGGAGCGGTGATCTCTCGCTCATCATTGCAGCAATGCATCCCTTTTTAGTGCTGGTGATTCCCTATAAAGTGATCTGAGCGACTATATATGATGACCTTTTACAGGTAGTGGAAGCCGCCTTTACCGGGCTCTCCTGTACCGCCAGCGAGCCCAGTACTGATGCAACTGATCGCATTGGATTCCGTAGACAGAGTGAGAGGAACTTCCATTGTTCCTCCCACTCTGTGACACCAGAAGCAACAAGGATTTTGTCACTTCCGGTGTGGGTTTTGTTTACAGTTTCCGGCCTGTAAAGCATCTGATTAAGGTGATCTGGTTTTGATCAGATGCTTTCTAATAGACACCAAATCTCTTCATAAAGAGGACCTGTCACAGCCCATGCTATGACAAGAGATTTTGTTTCGCTTATGTGATGATAAAGTTCAATCAAAACCAAATTTTTTAGGTACAGTGTTAAAAGTAAAAAGAAGTCCCCATGCGCACTCGCTAATGCCAACGCACCACACATGTGAAGTATCGTCACGAATGTCGAAATGAGACAAATAATTCTAAGGCCAGACCTCCTGTGTAAGGCATAAATTGTACAAATTTTTTTGGGCAATTTCGCTTTAGATTTACATAGAATGAGGTCAAACCTAAACCCTTTAGATTTGTATGCAATCAGGTAGGCCCTTCCACTACATAGTTGATGGTAAATCTAAAGGAAATTGAAAAAGAGAAAATTGTAATGATGTATGGCTGGCTTTACTCTAAACTGGTATCCTGTAAAGTGTCACCTATTGAGATTTTTAGGTACTGCAGTTTGTTGCCGTTTCACCAGGGTTTGCAGTTTTAAAGCGTGGGGGGGTATCCGCATAACAACATCTTCTTTTTATATTTTCCTAAAGAATTGGGTATCCTATTGGGTTTGCATGCATTAACATTCATTAAAGTGTATTTTTCCTGTGAATTGGGCACTTGATAAACTGCACAAATATTGTGAGACATAAAAAATTACAACAACAACCGGTTTATTCCTCAGGGCCTCTGCTTAAAAAAAAAATATATATATATATATATATATATATATATATATATATATATATATATATATATATATATATATATATATATATATATATATATATATAAATAACGTTTAGGGGTTCTAAGTAAGTTTCCAGCAAAAAAAGATGATGCTGATTTATGCATGTCGAGAAATGTCAGCATTGGGCTGACCTGGAGGTCATTAAATGGTAAAATATTTGCCAAAGTTGTTAGTTCTGCTTTTGTTTAGAAGGGGTGGTTTTTGTACAGTTTAAGCCTGCTTGCATGAACGAAAATAAAAAACTTATGTACCAGGCTTCAGCCCAGGTTCACATTGATGCAATTTGGCATGCCAAATCGTGGCTGTTTCCGGCAATAGCACCGTCCGAATCGGTGTGATGCCGACTTTGCGACACCGCACTGATTCCCAAAAGTAGTGTCTACTATTTTTGGCGACTTTGGGTGCGATTTCAATGGGCATCTGTGCAGGAACCCACACAGATGTCTCTGAAATCGCCTACCAAAGTCGGACTGACATGCGGGTATGGAATTGTGCAAGTTCAGGTGAACTCATAGGATTTTAATCCCGCAGAAGTGTAAACCTAGGCTCAATGTTGGGGTTTGTGCTGTATATAATGTGTTTTAATTACTTTTTTTTTAGGTCCACAAGCTAGAACTATTCTTATGCAATCTAGTTTACCCCAAGCCCAGCTGGCGACAATTTGGTAAGACTGTTAAGTTCGTCCATCTGTTTGTTTACATGTTTGTTGTAATTTTCTCAAAAAGAGTATTTCAATTAAATGTCTAAGCCGGATATCTTTGTGCAACTGGACAAATTGATTTCCTGTTGCTAGTAACCGATTTTGGTAAGGAATTTTCAAAGTAGTTATTTTTAGACGTCACGTTTAGACTCTACTGATTTGATTTGATTTCATTTCAGGTTTAGTGAAACAGAATTCTTTTTATGTTTATAATTTAATTGGAACTGGGTATTTTTCTTTCTCCACAAGTTTACCATTGTCATTCCAGAGGCTATGAGCTGTTACACATGCATTACTAAGTTATTGTCAATATTCCCATCTTACACTTTCCGGAATTAGAAGTAGCCGGTCCCGCAGCAACTGCCAGATGGAGACCAGGGACGTCACAGATCAATGCATATATTCTCTAGCACACCACGGATCATCTATTGGCATCTGAAATATTTGGAAAAAGGATCTTGTGCCAAATAAAAGTGACTAAGTGAATAAATTAAAATAATCAAAAGAGCTGCTCCCCAAAATTTCCAGCTAGCTGGAGATGTGTACAAAATAGCAAGGCAGGGGGGCGCTATACTAACTGTGTGAATACATAACATAAATAATATACGGTTATAATAAATACCAACTATGCAAAAGTAGCTAATCACCACCTAAACAGTGAGTGGTTGCCTATAAATATATCGCAACGGAACAAGCGTAAACCAAAACATATGAGTCCGTTACAGTATAACAGTGAAAAAAGTCCATAAAAAGTGCATAGTAGTGCTCAGATATTCTTCAATATGTATTGAAACGAATAGAGAAATGATTTCCACCTTCACCACTTAAGGTACACCACAATTGTGCTAATAAGGATGGCACCTTACCAGATGTCGTTGACCTTATTCGCTAGAAAAAGGTCAATTTGAGCTTTGTTGTCACTACAGGACAAGCTATGGCAAATTATCTATTTTTTCCTTGGCTGCAGCTTGGCTTAAGACGTCATTAAGCGTGGCAAAAAAGAAAGAAAGAAGAGGCCGCCATGGCATAATAACGTTTATTTAAAAAACTTTAAAAGTAACACAGTGCCGAGTGGCTCCTTACTTGGAAAGTGCCCACGTCCAGGCACTGAGGCTGTACGGCTTTAGGTCGGATAGAAAAAAATGGGTCCTTGCTGGGGAAGCTGGCGTGCGTTCCACCTCTGGCGTCAAAGAACCAGCAGACCGCCTCAAAGTATATTTCGAGGCGGTACCTGGGCACGCACAGCATCAACTTCAGGAAATCATTTCTCTATTCGTTCAACACATATTGAAGAATATCTGAGCACTACTATGCACTTTTTATGGACTTTTTTCACTGTTATACTGTAACGGACTCATATATGTTTTGGTTTATGCTTGTTCCGTTGTGATATATTTATAGGCAACCACTCACTGTTTAGGTGGTGATTAGCTACTTTTGCATTGTTGGTATTTAATATAACCGTATATTATTTATGTTATGTATTCACAGTTAGTATAGCGCCCCCCTGCCTTGCTAATCTGAAATATTTATTGAAGCATAATTGCATCACAAGAATCGGAGTGCAACGTTTCTGAACCGTGCAGGACCCCTTCGTCAGGCATGTGAAGAAGGGGTCCTGCTCAGCTCTGAAACGCTGCACACTCTCTGTTATGATGTGATCATTCTTCAATGAATCTTTCAGATGATAAATATCTGTGGAGTGCTGGCGAATATCTACATTGACATGTATTATTAATGCACCATAATTTAATATTATATTTTACATTATCACTCCATCCCAAATTTTTTCTTTTTTTTGATGGTTCCAATTAATCGCCTAACCGCTTCTTTTACAGACTGTGTGCTTGTAAGAGATTTTTGCTCGCAGCCATATGTAAGGGGGTCCAAATCTCTACTTGATTTCTAAAGCGTCAGTCCAACCATTTGTGTTTTTTTTTTTAATCTAGGAGGTGCCTTGTGGGCTAAAGCAGGCCCCGGCTTCTTAAGCCTCATGCACACTGAAGCTGATAAACTGATGTTTTTGGGAGTTTTTTTTTTTTTTTACTAACAGCCCTTAAACTTTCCTCTTTGCTATCCTATGTGTCCATGCACACATGGACATTTATTGCAGGTTATCAGCAGTTGAGTTTATGGGCTGTTTTCTGGACACCATAAAATTGCGTTCAAGAGCAGTTATTCTGACCACAAAAACGCTGGAAAAAAACTTGCATAAACACGCTTTTATCATTGTTCAGCATTTTTTACATTGCAGGGGCTGAAAGTAAGCTGGATGTAAATAAAAAAAACGCCAAAAAATGCTGACGCTAAAAAAAATGCTCAAACGCACATAAGTGTTTAAAAAAATGCTGTTAAAAGCGTTTTCCTGCCAGCAATCCGACGTCCAGAAAGACTTTTTTTGAACGTCCCGTGTGCATGGAGCCTTATATGTCTTGTACTTTTCAACTGAGATGTTTCTGCCGTTATCTCCAAATCTTTTTAGTTTCATTCTACCTGGAAGTGTTTGCATGTTCCAGCTCCTCCTGTTGCGTTTTTCATGTAAACAAAAATGCAGCAGGCAGAGGGAGAGCTCCTCTTAATGGCCACAGCAAATGTACAGACCCGGGAAACTCGGCGCAGAGATTCCGCTGGTGGGACAGGAGAGCCTGGTAAAAAGGTGGCTTCTGCTACCTGAGATAAATAAAAGAGGGTGTGTAAAGTTTGTGTTCCTGCCAGGAATCTTGTCGATGGATAACTTCCTGTGGTCTGTGTTTTTGGCTACACACTTAATTACATTGTTCCCAGCTATCTCTGAGGAATACAGAAGCCCTCCCATCTATCATATGGAGAAAAGAAGGGTGGACGTTTCTGTTGCCTTTTCCTAGTTTGATTAATGCTGATCCTCTAAATTTACAGTATATTGAATGTGCATAAAGGGGGCGCAAAAAAAGCATGGAAAAAACGAACCTAGTTTTTGGGTATAGATACATTTAACTTATTGGCATCTACCAAAAAAAATGTAAAGTGAAGGTCAGGTTCCCTTTTTTTTTTTGTTCTCCTTAAAGTATTACCTATATTGTGATCTCCAGCTTGGTTTATGGCATATTTTTTTTTCTATCCCAGGAATCTTTCAGACATCGATCAGGATGGGAAGTTAACAGCAGAAGAGTTCATCTTGGCTATGCACTTAATAGACGTTGCAATGTCTGGCCAGCCGCTCCCTCCAGTGCTTCCTCCAGATTACGTGCCACCGTCGTTCAGGTGAGAAATAAACTCAATTTCAGCTGGAAAAACTGTGCTTTATTTGAACTTAAAGTACTGTATTTATTGGCGTATAACACTCACTTTTTTACCCTGAAAATAGAGGGTAAACTGTGCCTGCGTGTTATACGCAGGGGGCTGCGGAAAGTTTTTTCCTGAAACTTCCCTCTTAAAGTTAGGGTGCGTGTTATACGCCGATAAATACGGTATGTATATTTTTTTGGAATGGTTTTCTCCACTACATAAAAGTAGCTAGTAGTGCAGACAGCAAGCTGGGGTGGAGAGTAAACTCCCCTGGTTTGTTTGTACCTATAGGCATTTTAGGCTTACCTATAGGTACAGCAAATATATCCTAAACTTGCAAAGTTTATCGGCGCATGAGCTCTGAAGGAACGGCCATCCGTGCCGTTTCTTCGGAGCCCTGTGCCATGACCGGTGGCTCCCACGCGCATGGACGCGAGTGACGTCATTGCAGCTCTGGCCACTCACGGCACCATAGCCTACGAACACGAAAGAAACACCAGATGTCGGCCATCTCATCGGTGTGTAGGTGCCGCTGGAGAGCTTTATTCTAAGGTAAGTATTTAATAATGAGCTAGTAAGCGATGCATACTAGCTCATTATGCCTTTGTCGTGCGTGCGTTTGGTTTTACTTTTATTTTTTGGAGGTTTACAACCTCTTTAACTGCAAGTGATGTCCCCCACCTGGCTGTGCTATGTGAGGGAGCTGTGTAAATCTAAGGTAGATGAAATCTTCCCACTGCACGCTTATATGAAATGCATTTTAGTTGACAGGAACTATCAATCAGCATCACTTAAAAGTTTGGAAAATGTCATCGGCACACCTTGGGTTTCACAATGTAGACCAAAGTTTTATTTGAACATTATAGCACAGCAGTGCAACATTTTCAGAGCCTTGCAGGCCCCTGCTTATGTCTCTATGATGTATATAGAGTTGAACTATATAAAGAAAGGCAACGCCTTTCTGACCTTGTAATGCATATATGCGACAGCAGGAAAAGTGGGTCTTAACAACCAGCTGCCACACAAATACACCCATGCCAGTCTGAGGTTGTGCGCTGAGAATGCACTCCAAGCACACTGACTGAGCTGTCTCCAGCAGCTCTCGCTCATAGGTTCTGATTGCAAGACAGTACTCCTAATCATGCAACAGCTGTGAGAGCCAGTTAGGCTCCGTGTCCACATGTTCGACTTGTCATGTGACTTTGTACGCATGAATCCAAAAGCAATATTTCCCATGCACACATTCATGGAAATGTCTGTAGTAATGCTGGGTGTTGTAATGACCGCCGGCTGGAAACCCTAGACAATCTGAGTAAAAAAAGTCTCATCAGAACACCAAGGATTCCTCAGAGGAATCCAAAGCTTTATTCACATGGTACGCATAGGGCAGCGTTCTGGGAACCACGCAGGGCCCCTTCTTCGGGCAAGTCAGTGACACTTGCCTGACGAAGGGGCCTTGCATGGTTCCAAAAAATTTGCTGTATCTGTACCATGTGAATAAAGCTTTGGGCCCTTCTGAGGAATCCTTGGTGTTCTGATGACATTTGTACACATAGTCGTATGACAAGCCACAGCAAATTGATTTTAATGACACCCATTCAGATTAGTGCGACCTAAAGTCCCAGTGACTTCAAAAAGGTGCCTGCAGCCCTTTGATGTGATTTTGATCCAGAGAGTGTAAAGTCGCACTCTAAATTGCACGACTTTGGAGTTCCACTAGTGGAAATGGAGCCTTACAGTGGTCTTGTGATCAGGGAAACTATTCTGCTCTCTGCTATAAAACCCAGTTAAAGGGCTTGTAAAGGGAAACATTTTTTTCCCTAAATAGCTACCTTTACCTTAGTGCAGTCCTCCTTCACTTACCTCATCCTTCCATTTTGCTTTTAAATGTTTTTATTTCTTCTGAGAAATCCTCACTTCCTGTTCTTCTGTCTGTAACTCCACACCGTAATGCGAGGCTTTCTTCCTGGTGTGGAGAAAGCCTCTTGAGGGGACGCCCACTAACACACAGCTCCTTTCTCTATCTGCAAAGTAGAGTGTGTCCTGACACTCCTGCTTGCCCCCTCCCCCCTCAAGAGGCTTTCTCCACACCAGGGAGAAAGCCTTGCATTACTGTGTGGAGTTAGACAGAAGAACAGGAAGTGAGGATTTCTCAGAAGAAATTAGGAAATTTAAAAGCAAAATTGAAGGATGAGGTAAGTGAAGGAGGACTGCACTAATGTAAAGGAAGCTATTTAGGGAAACATTTCCTTTACAACCCCTTTAAAGGGCTCCTGGGAAGGTATTCAGGTATGCTGGTGAACATAATTTCCATATGTAAATCGTACTCAGAAATACAAATTCCTTGGCAGGTAAAACCACTTATTTATTTTATTTATTTTTTTCTGTGTATCTAACTGCCTGGGGTGCAGCTTTAGTTGTAGCAACCATGTGAGCAGATTTATTCATTTTTATATTTTATGGTATGCTTATTTTTCACAGAAGAGTTCGATCTGGCAGTGGGATTTCCATAATGAGCTCCGTGTCCGTTGATCAGCGTTTACCCGAAGAACCAGCAGAAGAGGAGCCTCCCCCTATAGACAAGAAATTGCCCGGTAATTAACGTATTAAGTTCTTTGATTTCTTTTAGATTTTTTTTTTTTTTTTTTTTTGCCTTTGTAAGTTGAAGACTACAATCTTAAAAGTTTGTTTAAGAAAATTGTCAAACTACTTTTAGTTAAAGTGGATGTAAACCCACTCTCATCCTTTCTAAACTTCTTCCATAGTGCTGATCTATAAGGATATACAGTTGTGTTCAAAATTATTCAACCCCCCAATGCTGTAAAGGGTTTTAGGGAATTTAGTGTACATTTGTAATTGTATTCAGAATGAAATCCTGCAAGGACTTCTTAAAGAACCATATGCAACTAAAATGACCTAAATCGGTTTTGTAATACAGTAGTAAATGTTTATTTTGTGAATTCTTCATTTACACAATTATTCAACCCCTTAAAGACTACCACTCTGAAGAACAGAGGTTCATTGAAGTGTATTCAATCAGGTATTGAAAACACCTGTGGATGTCAGGGAGCAGCAATAAAGCCTAATAAGCACCAATTAGGCAGCTTTAAAATGACTGATACTCAGCTTCTTCTAGACATTTACTGGTGTGGTTACAAACATGGTGAAGTCAAGAGAATGGTCCAGGAAGACAAGAGAAGAGGTGATTACTCTTCACAGGAAGGGCAATGGCTATAAGAAGATTGCAAAGATGTTAAACATACCAAAAGACACCATAGGAAGCATCATTCGCAAATTCAAGGCAAAGGGCACTGTTGAAACGCTACCTGGTCGTGGCAGAAAGAAGATGCTGACTTCGACTGCTGTGCGCTACCTGAAGCGTAGAGTGGAGAAAAGTCCCCTTGTGACTGCTGAGGAACTGAGAAAAGATTTGTCAGATGTGGGTACTGAAGTTTCTGCTCAGACAATACGGCGCACACTGCGTAATGAAGGCCTCCATGCCAGAACTCCCAGGCGCACCCCCTTGCTGTCTCCAAAGAATAAGAAGAGTCGACTGCAGTATGCCAAAAGTCATGTGGACAAACCACAGAAGTTTTGGGATTGTGTTCTGTGGACTGATGAAACAAAATTAGAACTGTTTGGGCCCATGAATCAACACTATGTTTGGAGGAGGAAGAACAAAGCCTATGATGAAAAGAACACCTTGCCCACTGTGAAGCATGGCGGGGGTTCAATCATGCTTTGGGGCTGTTTTGCTTCTGCAGGTACAGGGAAGCTTCAGCGTGTGCAAGGTACCATTAATTCTCTTCAGTACCAGGAGATATTGGATGAAAATGTGATGCAGTCCGTCACAAACCTGAGGCTTGGGAGACGTTGGACCTTTCAACAGGACAATGATCCCAAGCATACCTCCAAGTCCACTAGAGCATGGTTGCAGATTAAAGGCTGGAACACTTTGGAGTGGCCATCGCAGTCACCAGACTTAAATCCGATTGAGAACCTCTGGTGGGACTTAAAGAAAGCAGTTGCAGTGCGCAAGCCTAAGAATGTGACTGAACTGGAGGCTTTTGCCCATGACGAATGGGCAAAGATACCCGTAGATCGCTGCAAGACACTTGTGTCAAGCTAAGCTTCACGTTTAAAAGCTGTTATAACTGTAAAAGGATGTTGTACTAAGTACTAAGATTGAATGTCACTTGGGGGTTGAATAAAACTGATAATGATGTGAGCACAGAAAAGACATTTGTGGTTATTTCATTATAAATGTTATGTTATATTTGTCTGACCTACACGTGCCTCTTTGATTTAATTGTAAGCAGGATGACTGAATGATCAAAATCAATGTCAAACTGGCCAAAACAATCAATTTCAGTGGGGGTTGAATAATTTTAAATACAACTGTAGATGCCTCCTGCATGTATCCTCACCTGTCAAATGTCTCCCCTCTGTCTGTTATAAGAACTGAAAAACTGCAGATTCTGTGGGCGGGTCTGTTGTCTGGAGCTCGGTGGGTGGAGTCGTGATGTCACTAATTGACTTCTGCTATGATCACTAACATCCAGTCAAAATCCAGAAAAGTAACCACATGACTTCAGAAAAGGAGTAGGGGTTGAAATTGAAAAAAAAGGCCTGTCTCCAGGCTAGTGCATGAGATATGTAAATAACCTGTCACTCACAGCAAGGGGGCGGAACAGACTAAGGTTTTTCTCTGCAAGTCCGTTTTATTTCACTGAACAATAAAAGAGGATTGCTCAGAGCTGGATTACCTCTGCGTGGTAAGACTGGACACAGATGATAGGAAATCTTATACTGTACATTGTGACATAAAAAAAAAAAAAAGTTTACATCCACTTTAATGATGGAACTTTAGTTAATTTTAAAAGCAAGCTCAGAAATGCACATCATGCATTTATTAACTTGCATAAGAATAATTCTTCTTGAATTAAAATACAGTGCGTGTTTTATGGTACTGTATTATTATATCCTGTTTTTTTTTGTTTTTTTTAATACTTTAAAAGATTTGTTACCACCGAACACACTGTAGATCTGTGGTAGTCACAACAGCAAATGGTGTTAAATCAGAACACACTCTAAAATTGCAAGTTAAAAATAATGCGTGCATTCATGCACACTTGCAAACTATACATCTTTGACTTTTCCAGAACGTCTCCTTGCTGCTGTTCAGACACAGTGCAGGACCTGGGATTCTCTATGACCTATTTGCTTCAGCTCTGGAAGCCTCACGGAGGCCCCCCTTTTTTTTTGTATGTTGTTATTCTCTTGTTTTTGTGCATGTTGCATATTTGGTACTACGGAGGTGTAATCAGTCCCTCATAAGAAGCCCATTTTCCAGATAGTTGCCCCCTGTCATCACTTCCCAGTCAATTAGGAATTTTGCAAAAGGTAACAAAGATTTGCAAGAATGCTGAATGCACCGTTTACAACTTGCAATTTCGTTGTGTTTGCATTTAAAAAGATACATTAGTTCTGCTTTAAGGATATACAGCAGAGGTTTTGTGAAGGTTGGTGTTTCTATGGCACCCTCCTCCAACACCTAATTGACAGTACATAGGTGTTGTAATAGTTGTTTGATATCAGGGAAGGAGTTGTTGAAGAATCGCGACTCCAAGTAGTCATTCCCCATACCTAGTTTTTTTTTTTTATTATTATCTTTATTTAAGACAACATAACATGTCATATCAAACCTTTCCATATTGACAACATCTTAAGCCAAGATGGACATGTATGAAATGTAAGGTACAGATAATCAAATTAAGTGTTAAAGTGTGTGTTAAAGCGGTTGTAAACCCGCATGAAATTTTTATTTATTTTTTCTCCTGTAAGGGAAAAGTCATAATGAGCTAATATGCACCGCATATTAGCTCATTATGAAATACTTACCTCGGAACGAGGTGTGTAGCACTTACCTGGTCCACGCCGAGCGAGATTTCATCTTGCCTCGGCGTGTCTTCCGGGTATCGCCGCTCCAGCGCTGTGATTGGCTGGAGTGGCGATGACGTCACTCCCGCGCGTGCGCGCGGGTGATTTAAAACTCGGCAAGGTCCGGCGGCTGCCGGTCCTTTCGCCGTAGATCCCCCCTGCGCATGCGCCGCGGCGCATTGCAAGGGGAATATTCTTCTTGCCTACAGGGAAGCCTTGTTATAGGCTTACCTGTAGGTAAAAGTCAAAAAAGTGGCTTTAGAACCACTTTAAGCCACTCTAACCTGTATACACCATCAGCACTGCTTCCTTTTGTAGTGTCCCCCTACAATTCCGATCACATAACTGGCCAGTTTCCTCCTTTCCTCCTCTGAGAGATGCAGTGGGCGGGGCACACAGGGTTTTGGGGGTTGAAGCTAACATGCACCTTTGCGTTTCCTGGTCCTAGAAAAAAATAGAATTTTATAAGGGCTGGCAGGTTTACTTGAGCACTGCTCCACACTGGCATTCTTTGAATTTGCTTTAATTGGGCCAAATAGTCAATCAAGTTTGCCTTACCTCTGCAAGTGTGTTCCAGGCATTTACTGCACTTTAAAGAGGAACTGCAGTCAGCTCACATAATTTGTAATAAAAACATCTTTGCCATTCTGAAGCTTCCCTCCAACCACTTTGCATTTTATTTTTTATATATATAATATATATTGTGACAGGAAGTCGGGTAAATCTGTGGGTGTTGTCACAAACGGGACATACATTTCTGCCTTGCTTAGACAATACACTAATCATTATTAGGCGTCGGCTGCGAGAAATAGCCAGGAAAGGCTAAGGGCCGTTGGAAGACTCCAGTTGTTCAGAGTGAGGCAATTTAGGCCTCTATAAGAAGTCCAGAGGGTTACCACTAAGGGCTGCATCCTAAGGCTGTGTGAGTAGGAGAGCAGTGCTAGAAGGTCTTGTGTGGAGGTGAGGAGAGGATTGATTTTTCTGTGGGATAAAAATCAAAAGACTATTGTTTTGTGCTGTATGACCAGCACTGTCTACCCAGCAGTAGGCTGTGTTAGGTTCATAGGTAAGTTCCTGTGTGGAAGGTAGACGCCCAAAGTGGCTAGGAGTTATTTTATGTTTGATTTTGTTTATGCTGTTTGGATGCTTGCAATTGTTTTCCAGCAAGATGGAAAAATAAACCAGAAACTTTGTTTTCAACCGTCTTCGACTGCCAGTCTGTAGAAATTCAGTGTGTGGTGAACCCATCCAAGGGGTCACACACCCCGCTACCGAGCTTACCCCTCACTATATATATATATATATATATATATATATATATATATATATATATATATATATATATATATATATATATATATATATTATATTATATTATATATATATAAAAAAAATATATACTGTGATTCTGTACTTGCCAAATATGCTGCAGAAATCTCCCTCCACTGAATCTGGCTGCAACCATTTTTACTGTGGGCAGCTGGAACTGTTGCCTGTTTACTTCCTGGATTTACACAGACACACACCTCCAGCCCTGCAGCGGCTCACGAGAGTTAGAGAGAGCTGTGCATGATGTCATAAGCCTAGGCTAATGACCAGACAAACAGGAAGTGGGCTGTTAACGATATTTACTGGCAAATCATTTTTTTTTTTTTTTTTTTACTATCCAAAGTTAAAACAACTAGGGCAGAAGTTTTAATAGATGGAAAGTTGAAAAAAATTACTGAAGTTCTGATTTAACTGAATACTTCCTAAGGGTTAGGTTTTACCTTTCTCCCATCTAGTTTGGGTCATGCTTCTGTGTTATTGATTTCCCACTTGTACTGAAAATACCGCCCTCCTGAACCTTATTCATACCCTTTATTATATCTGATGGTTTTCAATAATTTTCCCTCTTCTCCTCCGTTCTCTGCCAGTAACCTTTGAAGATAAGAAGCGGGAGAACTTTGAACGCGGGAACCTAGAATTAGAGAAAAGGAGGCAGGCTTTGTTGGAGCTGCAGCGTAAAGAGCAGGAGCGTCTTGCTCAGCTGGAACGGGCTGAACAGGAAAGAAAAGAACGGGAACGGCAGGAACAGGAGCGAAAGCGCCAACAAGAGCTGGAGAAACAGCTGGAAAAGCAGCGAGAGTTGGAACGTCAACGAGAAGAGGAGCGGAGGAAAGAAATAGAGCGGAGAGAGGTAGCTCCTCCTTATGTGATGTTATTTTGCCTTCAGCAAGCTTGATAATCAAAATATTGTATTTGTGAATTTCAGTAGATCATTGCACCTTCCTCGTAAACATTGATACCGATAATTCTAAAAACCTAAGGGAACTCCTGGTCCCTTTCCACTCAAATATACACCAGTGTTGCAAATTTTCTACTCCTAAAGCGTTTGTTACCCATAAAATGTTTTTTCGATTTTGTTCCTTTCAAGTATGAATAACAGCACAGTGCTTGTGCTGTGTCGTTTGGCCCCTTCTATCACCTAAAATACCGGCTGATCCTGCCTGGTTCTACCCTCCTCCCTGTAAACTGACCACAATTTATATTGGCTATTGAGCCCTGACACCGTGGTCAGTTTACTACGTGCATCCGTCATCCGCTCTCTCTTCTGTCCCCCACCACCCACCCTTGTCTGTCAGCTGCGTCAGTGCCCTCCTCTCCCCTTCTGCAGAAATAACAGTGTTTTCTTTATCGTACATCACGGGACACAGAGCGGCATATTCATTACTATGTGGGTTATATGGAGTACCTTCAGGTGATGGACACTGGCAATCTCAAACAGGAAATGCCCCTCCCTATATAACCCCCTCCCATAGGAGGAGTACCTCAGTTTTTACGCCAGTGTCTTAGGTGTTGGTCATGGTTTAGCTTGCCTCCACATCCTTGGGATTAGATGGGCTAACCGGTTCTGTCCAAAGGCCTCAGCGCTAAAGTGGTCAGTAACCGGACCCCAAACCAAAGGGGTATAGCCCATAATGCTTTCTTTTTAGAGAGCTGGACCCTGGGCCCAGAACTTAGAAACCTTTGGGGGCCTAATGTTTCTGTTGCCAGAGTGCTATATGGGCCCAGGACAGTGGATCCTTCATAGGAACCCAGGGCCTGAAGGTCAATGCCCCACGGAGATGGGGGAAGATTGGGCCTCTTGCTTTGCAAAGTCCTGCGGCATGGAGCAGGTAAGTGAGGGGAAACTTGCGGAACTTGATTCTTAGCAGGTTTTTCTGGGGGGTTCACAGGGGACATGCCTAAAGTTATGCGCTGCATCTGGCAAAGTAAGTCACATATCTTAAAGATAGGATGGCTCTATCTGTATTCCCCATAAAAGGTGACCTCCCTGGTAGTATTGTAAACATTGAGAAAGAGGCCTGTGTGTGCAGTAAAGAGAGCTGTGCTTACCTGCAAAGCCTCCAGGCGATTGCTGCCACAGTTCTTCCTCCTAGCCTGGAGACAGGACAAACTGCCTCCTCGTGTGGTCTCCTTACCCCCACCCCCCCACCCCCCGCCGGCGGGCGCGCGCGCGTCCCCGTGATATGGGCGCAATTTCGCGCCGTTAGCTGAGGGGGGAAGGGCGGGCCAGCATGTTAAAGGAAGGGGCGGCCCTTCCATTTGTTCCCTGCTCAGTGTATGCTGGAACTGAGAGAGAAAGAGACCAGAGCGGCAGCACGGGGCGCCGAGGACACACAGTGGCCGAAACAGATATTACAGTCTTCAATAAGACTGTCCTGGAACCTAGAATTAGGCTGTTCTTTTCTATCTCAGCAGTTTTTTGGCAATACTACTAAGGGGGACAGAATGTTTTTTCTCTCTTGGGTTTGAAAAAAAAAGGGAAAAAAAGAAGAAAAAGAACCATTAAAGGGAGAGAAGGCATTTTTTATCCCCCAAACGGGTTTTTGGGCAATAACTATTTATAGTTCCAAACACCGATAAGTTAGCAGGCGTACCTCGGTATTGTACCATGGCATCTGGTTCAGAGGGTACAAGAGGTGGGGATTCCCCCAGAGAGTCTGAGGTCTCGGACAAAGTTATGCCGCTGCTTTCCCGAGAGGGAGCCTTGATGGGACCATCGGGATCTGGGGCTGGAGCTGGCACGGGTCAGTCCAACCCTAGGGTGGTCACGGACGAGGTACTGTCCACCTCCTTAAAAGAGATGGAAAAGATGATAGCCAAGGCTATGCGGGGCAGAAAACGGAATAGATCTCCGTCGCCCGAGCGTGGACCCTCAGAGGAGGAGGTCCTTTCCGCAGGGGAATTGGACGACCTCTTGGACAAGGACCAAGCAGGTTCGGGGATCGAGGATCCGGATACAGGGGAGTCTGGGGCAGCCTCCCAAGGGGAGAGCTGGTGGGTTCAAGCCTTAACGGACTTGGTCCATAGTGCATTCAACTTGCCAGTACCAGATCTCCAAGTATCGACTGTTTCAGCTTTGGGCTCACTAAAGGTGCCTCAAAACAACGCAGTTTTTCCGATCCATCCTCTACTAGAGGAAGTTATGTTCCAAGATTGGACCAAGCCAGATAGAATCTTTTTACCACCTAAAAGATTCTCTGCCTTATATCCTATGGAAGATACATTTTCCAAGAGATGGGCAACCCCGGCGGTGGACGCAGCCATCTCATGTGTTAACAAATCTTTAACATGCCCTGTAGAAAACATACAGGTGTTCAAGGATCCGGTTGATAAACGCTTGGAAGCACTACTTAAAAGCTCCTTCACTACTGCAGGGGCAGTAGTGCAGCCAGCTGTGGCTGCGATTGGGGTTGCACAAGCATTATCGGATCAAACTAAGCAGATGCTTAAACTTATTCCTGCCCAGCAGGCAGAAGAATTTTCTGATGTCCCTAGGGCCATACGCTTTACGGTAGATGCGATTAAGGATTCTATCCAGCAAGCGTCACGTTTATCGTTATCCCTTATCCATATGAGAAGACTCTTATGGTTAAAGAGCTGGGAGGCCGAGCCCCCATGCAAGAAGCTCCTGGTAGGGTTCCCCTTCCATGGAGGACGACTCTTCGGAGAAGACCTGGATAAATACATTCAGACCATTTCAAGCGGCAAAAGTACTCTTTTGCCAACCAAGAAAAAGTTTCAGGGGCCTGCGTTTAAACGACAGCACTCCCCTGGGCAGGGGCCCTCTAATGCCAAACAGTATCGACGGCCTCCTGCAAGATCAAACTTTAACTTCAACAACAAATCGCAGGGACAGGCCGCTAGAGGCAAGAAGCAGTGGTTTCGCAAACCAGCAAAACCAGCCCCCAAGCCGACCTTATGAAGGGGCGCCCCCACCCACGAGGGTGGGGGGAAGGCTGCGTCTCTTTTCAGAGGTTTGGGAAGCCAGCATTCCCGACAGATGGGTACGGTCTTCCGTGGCTACGGGCTACAAACTAGACTTCCTAAAGTTTCCTCCTCCTCATTTCCAGGAGTCAAGGGTTCCAAACGATCCGGAGAAGGGAGCCGCATTAATGACGGCATTGAATCATTTACTCTCCCAGGAAGTAATAGTAGAGGTACCAGTCCTAGAACAAGGGCTGGGTTTCTACTCCAACCTATTCATCATCCCAAAGTCCAACGGAGATGTCAGGCCAATTTTGGACCTAAAGATGGTAAATGCATACCTAAAGGTCCGCTCATTTCGGATGGAATCCGTGCGGTCAGCAGCTGCCACACTCCAGAAGGATGACTTCATGGCATCCATAGACATAAAGGATGCCTACCTTCATGTTCCAATTTATCAGCCACATCAAAGATTTCTATGCTTTATGGTGGCTTCGCGTCATTTCCAATTCGTGGCGCTTCCCTTTGGGTTGGCTACGGCCCCCCGGGTGTTCACGAAGGTCCTAGCTCCAATCCTAGCCAAGCTAAGGATCCAAGGGGTCACGATCCTAGCGTACCTGGACGACCTCCTAGTCATAGATCACTCGTCTCCTGGCTTGGAACGAGCAGTGGCCCTCACGGTCCAGTACCTCGAGAGGTTCGGCTGGGTCCTAAATCGAGAAAAGTCAGCATTCCAGCCCACAAGGCAGTTGGAATATCTCGGCATGAGGTTAGACACAGAACAACAAAGGGTGTTTCTACCTCTGATAAAGGTCAAAGCCATCAAGGAATTAATCCTACTGGTTCTAAGCAAGAAAGAACCGACTATTCGCCTATGTATGCGGTTACTAGGCAAGATGGTGGCCACATTCGAGGCGGTACCGTACGCCCAGAGCCACACTCACATCCTGCAGGCAGCCATCCTGTCAGCATGGAGCAGGAGGCCACAGGCCTTGGATATCCCTTTGCCGCTCTCATCAAGAGTCCGACAAAGTCTGTGTTGGTGGTTAGACCCTCAGAATCTAGTGAAGGGGAAGTCTTTAAGCCCAGTGGCTTGGAAGATAGTAACCACAGACGCCAGCCTGACGGGCTGGGGAGCAATTTTGGATGGTTGCACTCGCCAGGGTACTTGGGCAAAGCCAGAGAGGCAGTTGCCCATCAACATCTTGGAGCTCAGAGCTGCTCGACTAGCCCTCAGGGCTTGGACGTCCAAATTGCAGGGGTTCCCGGTGAGAATTCAATCAGACAATGCCACGGCCGTGGCATACATAAATCACCAAGGGGGAACCAAGAGTCAAGCCACTCAGAGAGAGGTGAGCTTGATTCTCCTGTGGGCAGAGGCTCATGTGCCCTGCATATCGGCAATATTTATTCCAGGAGTGGACAACCTTCAGGCGGACTTCTTAAGTCGCCAGACTCTGTTGCTGGGGGAATGGTCTCTACATCCACAGATCTTTCAAACACTCTGCCAAAGATGGGGAGTGCCGGACGTGGATGTCATGGCATCGAGACTCAACAAGAAGCTAGACAGGTTCATATCCCGCTCAAGGGATCCGATGGCCTGCGGAACCGATGCGCTGGTTTGCCCTTGGCATCAGTTCAAACTTCTTTATGTATTTCCCCCGCTCCAGTTACTACCCCGCCTGCTGCGCAGGATCAGGGTGGAGCACATACCAGTCATCCTGGTAGCTCCAGCATGGCCCAGAAGGGCATGGTATTCACTAATCCTGAAGATGGTAGTGGGAGACCCTTGGACTCTTCCTCTACGGCCAGACCTGCTATCGCAAGGTCCGATCCTCCACCCTGCCTTACGGCATCTAAATTTGACGGCCTGGAGGCTGAATCCCTGATTCTCAGGGGTAGAGGTCTGTCTCAGAAAGTAATCTCTACCCTAATCAGAGCCAGGAAACCGGTCTCTAGGGTGATTTATTACAGGGTCTGGAAGGCCTATGTAGGCTGGTGTGAGTTCAAGCGATGGCTTTCTCGCAAGTTTACCATCGATAGAGTATTAAGTTTTCTCCAGCTAGGAGTGGATAAAGGACTGGCATTAAGCACAATCAAAGGACAGATTTCAGCTCTGTCAGTGAGGTTTCAGCGGCCGCTGGCCACCCACTCGCTAGTTAAGACCTTCCTTCAAGGGGTCTTACGTATTAATCCTCCAGTTAAATCCCCGCTTTGTCCGTGGGATTTAAATCTTGTTCTGTCAAGTTTACAGAAACAACCTTTTGAGCCGTTGGCTGAAATTCCTTTGGTTTTACTGACAAGGAAGTTAGTATTTTTGGTCGCCATAGTTTCCGCCAGAAGAGTATCGGAACTGGCAGCCTTATCCTGTAAGGAACCATATCTTATTTTTCATAAGGACAAGGTCGTTCTCCGCCCTCATCCTTCCTTCCTACCGAAGGTTATATCCAGTTTTCATCTAAACCAGGATTTGGTATTACCATCCTTCTTTCCTAAACCTACTTCCAGAAAGGAAGGGTTGCTGCATACCTTGGATATTGTCAGGGCCATGAAGGCCTATCTTAAAGCTACAGAGAAGATCCGGAAAACAGATGTGTTGTTCATTTTACCGGATGGGCCCAAGAAGGGGCAGGCAGCTGCAAAATCCACCATCTCGAGGTGGATTAAACAGTTAATCACTCAGGCCTACGGCTTGAAGGGGTTGCCTCCTCCGTTATCATTAAAGGCTCATTCTACTAGGGCCATGGGCGCCTCCTGGGCAGCACACCACCAGATCTCTATGGCTCAAGTTTGCAAGGCGGCAACCTGGTCTTCTGTCCACACGTTTACAAAATTCTACCAGTTGGACGTAAGAAGGAATACTGATACAGCCTTTGGGCAGGCAGTGCTGCAGGCTGCAGTTTGAGACCCTCGGATTCCGGGGGCTCCCTTTTGAGTTAAATTTAAAATTTAAAATTATTTTTTCTCAACTAAGTTGGATTTATTATGATTTGAGTATATCTCTAAATTAAATCCTTTTGTCTTTGGAAGATGTTCTCCCTCCCCTCATTGTAAGCATTGCTTTGGGACATCCCACATAGTAATGAATATGCCGCTCTGTGTCCCGTGATGTACGATAAAGAAAAAGGGATTTTTAATACAGCTTACCTGTGAAATCCTTTTCTTGGAGTACATCACGGGACACAGAGCTCCCACCCCTCTTATGGGGACCATTTTGGGAGGCATACTGCTTGCTACAAAACTGAGGTACTCCTCCTATGGGAGGGGGTTATATAGGGAGGGGCATTTCCTGTTTGAGATTGCCAGTGTCCATCACCTGAAGGTACTCCATATAACCCACATAGTAATGAATATGCCGCTCTGTGTCCCGTGATGTACTCCAAGAAAAAGATTTTACAGGTAAGCTGTATTAAAAATCTCTTTATTTCCAAGCACTCACCTGTGTATGTGTTTTTATTTTAAAAAAAAATGCAGTTCGCCATCTTGTATCCTAGCCCCTGACATATGGGAGAATTGGAGCAACCCCAGGTATTCTTGTCCAATATCCTATCACAAAGGATGATGGTACCCGCCCCTACCCGTAGACCTAATTGAGGCAATCCCTCCCTATTTTAGCTCTCGTGACCGCCTGCCCCACTCCTCCTCCTCCCTTCCCAACTGATGTGAGCAGGGGATTCTCATCCCCGCCTGCTGTAGCTGTCAGATCAGGAGAGGAAGCAGCAGGCAGTCAGATGAGCGTCGCTGGGATATAAGATATAGAACAGCATTTATTTATATTTTATAAAACACATACATAGGGCACTTGGCATTAAAAAAGACTGGCAAGTGCCTGAAAATTACCAAGTGGGTTTACAACTACTTTAACCACTTAAAGTGGAGTTCCACCCATTTTTTTATGTTTGTCTGTGCTGCATGCTCTAATCTCATAGTGTTCAGAATGGACAATTTGTATTTAATTTGTTGCTTGTAAATACCTTTATTTTGTAGTCCTTCATTACTTCCTCCTCCTTATTTGCCTAGGCTATTTGCAAGGGTTTCTGGGATAGGCATCATGTTTCCCAGTAGTCCTTGCAAACCTGACTGAAACCTATTACATTGCTTGTGCACTGAGCATGTGCGAGATGTCCAAAGCTGAAATCCAGGAAGTCATACAGTCTGGCTTCATGATGCCCACACTTAAGATGGCCACGGTCTATTTCTAGATTATAAACTATTTAAATGCTGTAACAACCTAACAAAACAGACCTTAGTTTACAGACTAACTTTACTAGAATACATTAAGCTTGTGTATTACAGGGGTATTTATATTTAAAAAGTGAAATTGTGGGTGGAACTCCCCTTTAAGACCATTATGCAGGTTAAGGACCTTGCCCCTTTTTGCTATTCGGCACTGCTTCGCTTTAACTGACAATTGTGCGGTCGTGCGACGTGGCTCCCAAACAAAATTGGCGTCCTTTTTTTCCCCACAAATAGAGCTTTCTTTTGGTGGTATTTGATCACCTCTGCGGTTTTTATTTTTTGTGCTATAAACAAAAATAGAGCGACAATTTTGAAAAAAAATGCAATATTTTTTACTTTTTGCTATAATATCCCCCAAAAATATATAAAAAAAAATGTTTTTCCTCAGTTTAGGCCGATACGTATTCTACCTATTTTTGGAGAAAAAAATTGCAATAAGCGTTTGTCGATTGGTTTGCGCAAAATTTATAGCGTTTACAAAATAGGGGATAGTTTTATTGCATTTTTATTATGGATGGCGGCGCTTGGAGCTGCCAGGATCGAGGATCGGCCTCGGCAGGGGCCGACATCGCAGGCGGCTAGGACAGGTAAGTGTCCTTATTAAAAGTTAGTAGCTGCTGACTTTTTTAATTTTTTCTTTTTTGTAATGGAACCTCCGATTTAAGTGGTTAAGATAAAAAAAAAATTTTTTGTTATTCCTACATTTAATTGCTAGTCCATAAACTTTATTTTTTTACACGTCACAAAAATGGTTTTTATAATGGTGTAGTTTTGGCTAGAAATTTTGTAGGTGCCTTCAAACATGTTGGAAAGGCGTTGTGATGGAATTTGTGTAGTAAGGACCTCATTAAGTTATGAGAAAAAAGAGTAGGCAGAGCCTTGATGATCTGGAATCCTGCACTGTCTTGGCGTTGTTCCCGACAGTATATGGGTATGAAACTGACCCGGAGCACAGATCTAATGTGAGTAGGCAGCTTGTCTGGTACAGCTAATTACTATCAGGCGACAGCCAGTAGGATCCAAATGCTTCAGGAAATTAAGCAATGTTTTGACTTTTTAGTTAAAACAGAAATATAGGTTGTTTATGTTTTTTCTTTTGGCTAGTTATACTTACCTAGGTGGATGCAGCATCATACTGATGCTGAATCTGTCCCCCAGCATCGCTGCACTGAGAACCGAGCCACTGAACACCGCCGATGGCTCGGTTCTCACTCCTCCCCGAGTAGAGCGATGCTGACTGTCAGTCAGCATCCCTTCTGCTCTACTTCTCAGCGCTCATTGGAGCGCTGAGCTGTGGAGGGGTGGGAAGCGGCCGTCTCAGCGGCTCACTGAGACTGCTATCAATCAGGGCAGCTGGCGGATCCCGACCTGGAAGTCGTGATGATGCGCTGCACCGAATGATTCCAGTGACGAGAACGGACTTTAGACCGGTCTACGCTGAAAACGTGACCCAGAGGAGAATCCCAGCCTAAAAGCCCAGGCTGGACTGAGCCCCATTCACACCTGAGCATAGCGTTTTCAGGCAGAAAGTCGCTCAATTTTGCCGCGATTTTGTACAGGTCAAAAGGTCAAATATGTAAAAAACAGAAAAACAACCAAATCTGCCATAAAAAATAAAAGTCCCAGAACTTGTTTGAGCTTCAGGCGTTTTGGAGTGGAGATGTGAATCTCCATAGAGAATAATTGATTTTTTCCCCTCCAGCGTTTTGTAGCTTCAGGCTTTAAGCTACAAAACGCTCAGGTGTGAATGGGGTCTTAAAGGTGACAAGGCCAAATCTTACTCGCTGAGCAATTTGTGCTCATTATACCAATTAATTCAGTACAAGTCTCTGATCCAACAGTGCATTGTTTGAACTTCACATGAAGTGTGTGGTCAAAGTATTTTGTTAGAAATTGTGTTTAACCCTGTGGTTGTGTGGTGTGATGGAGTCAACATGTTTTGGGACGGGGTCCACTGTGCAGACCAAGTTTCCAGTGTGTGATCCCCCGAAGTAAAGTGCTGCCACCAGGCAACATTGTGTGTGGGCGCGTCTTTCTTGTGTAGTTGGTCTTCAATTCGAAATATCTTCTACGGTTCAGACCACCTGTATAACTTTTATATGTACTGAACATGACAGTTAGATGGCTGGTTAAATACAACCAGTGAATTATCTGATCACAAACCCTGTGTAACATATAAATGTTTTAATTTAAGATGTGAGTTGGCACCCATAGCCTTTAGTGGGCCGGATTCAGATAGGTTAGCGCAGGGATCGACAAATCCCGGGCGCCATGGCGACTAGAAATGGTGTCCTGGCGACTTGGCTTGGAAGGTGAGCTGGTGCCATTTGGTGGTGAGCCGTTGGTATTACAAGTTATTACCACCAGATGTGAGCTGGCGCCATCTGGTGGTGGCCGTTGGTATTACAAGTTAAGCATTACAAGTTAAACAGCAATTCTAATATAATTTTTCACTATTTTCACTGCCATCTTCTTCCCTCTAATTAGAACCCCCAAACATTATATATATTTTTTATCCTAACACCCTAGAGAATAAAATGGCTATCGTTGCAATACTTTCTGTCACGCCGTATTTGCGCAGCGGTCTTACAAGCGCACTTTTTTGGGAAATAATTACACTTTTTTTAATAAAAAAAAAAAAAGACAACAGTAAAGTTATCCCCATTTTTTTTAATATTATGAAAGATAATGTTACGCCGAGTAAATTCATACGCAACATGTCACGCTTCAAAATTGCGTCCGCTCGTGGAATGCCGACAAACTTTTACCCTTTAAAATCTCTATAGGCGACGTTTAAAAAAATCTACAGGTTGCATATTTTGAGTTACAGAGGAGGTCTAGGGCTAGAATTATTGCTCTCGCTCTACCAATCGCGGCGATACCTCACATGTGTGGTTTGAACACTGTTTACATATGTGGGCGCTGCTCGCGTATGTGTTCGCTTCTGAGCGCGAGCTCGTCGGGACGGGCGCTTTTTCTGGCTCCGAACTTTTTTAGCTGGCTCCTAGATTCCAAGCAAATTTGTCAACCCCTGGGTTAGCGGATCTTTAGATCCGCGTTACCTATCTGATTTACGAGCCGCCGCCGCAAGTTTTTGAGGCGAGTGCTCTATTCAGGAAGCACTTACCTCAAAACTTGCAGCGGCGTATCGTAAATCCCCCGGCGGAATTTAAATTTCGCGGCTAGGGGGAGTGTACTATTTAAATCAGTCGCGTCCCCGCTCCGATCCAACAGTGCATGCGCCGTCCGGAAATTTTCCAAGCATGCATTGCTCCAAATGACTTCGCAAGGACGTCATTGGTTTCGACGTTAACGTAAATTACGTCCGGCCGTATTCGCGAATGACTTACGCAAACGACGTAAAAAATTCAAAACCCGGAGTGGGAACGACGGCCATACTTAACATAGGATATGCCGCACTTACCCCTGCTATAGCAGGGGTAACTTTCCGCTGGAAAAAGCCGAACGCAAACGACGTAAAAAAAAAAGTGGCGGTCGTTTGTTTCTGAATCGGCGTAAATGCTCATTGGCATATTCGACGCGTAAAAGACACGGAAGCGCCACCTAGCGGCCGGCCTGGAATTGCAGCCTAAGATCCGACGGTGTAAGTCACTTACACCTGTCGGATCTTAGGCATATCTATGCGTAACTGATTCTATGAATCAGTCGCATTGATACGACCGGCCGGCCTTAGAGATACGACGGCGTATCAGGAGATACGCCGTCGTATCTCCTATCTGAATCTGGCCCAGTGTCTTTTAAAGCCTTTTAAAAAGCTTCCATTTTTGACAGCTTACATTCCCAGTGTTGTTCACGGCTGGCTGCTGCAGTGTTTTCTACCTGTACAGTGAGCAACACATTCTGCTCTATTTTTGTTCCTTTTAGCACACATCATTGGTTTCGTTCCTGTACTCATTAAATTATAGCTTGGCATAAATTCTATTCTTAATTTATTATTATAAAAAAAAAATTCTCATAAAATTAGAATATCAAAGTTTTTATTTCAGTATTTCTATTAAAAAAGTGAAACTCAGATATTTTATATAGCTTAATTATATATGAGATATTTCAAGCATTTCTTTCTTTTAATTTTGATTATGGCTTACAGCTAGTGAAAGTCCAAAATTCAGTATCTGGATTAGAATATTAAATAAGACCAATTCAAAAGGATTTTTAATACAGAAATGTTGGCTTGGTGAAAAGTATTTCCATGTACAGTATAGTATGCACTCAATACTTGGTCTGGGGTTCCATTTGCATGCATTACTGCGGCATGGCACGGAGGCGCTCAGCCTGTGGCACTGCTGAGGTGTTATAGAAGCCCAGGTTGCTTTGATAGTGGCTTTCAGCTCTTCTGCATTGTTGGGTCTGGTGTCTCTCATCTTCCTCTTGACAATACCCTACAGATTCTCTATGGGGTTTAGAATAGGCGAATTTGCTAGCCAATCAAGCACAGTGATACCATGATCATTAAACCAGTTATTGGTACTTTTGGCAGTGTGGGCAGGTGCCAAGTCCTGCTGGAAAATGAAATCAGCATCTTGATAAAGCTGGTCAGCGGAAGGAACCATGAAGTGCTCTAGAATTTCCTGGTAGAGGGCTGAGCTGACTTTGGACTTGATAAAACACAAGAATTAGAATTTCCCTGTAACTTTAAACAGGCTGCAAAGCGAGAACTTGAACGTCAGAGACAGCTGGAGTGGGAAAGGAATCGGCGTCAGGAACTCCTTAACCAGAGGAACAGGGAACAGGAAGACATTGTTGTACTGAAGGCCAAAAAGAAGACTCTGGAGTTTGAGCTGGAAGCTTTGGTAAGTTCTTGGCTGACTTGTAATCTCAAGAAGAGTGAGATCAAAGGAGCTGAATAGGTCATTGTGTTTGTTTTTTTGCCCATCCAATGTGTAGAATGACAAAAAGCATCAGCTGGAAGGAAAACTTCATGACATTCGGTATCGGTTGACCACACAGCGACAGGAGATCGAAAGTACGAACAAGTCCAGAGAGCTGAGGATTGCTGAAATCACACACTTGCAACAGCAGCTTCAGGTGAATATATTGCTTTACTTTAAAGCATTATTTTTTGTATAATACAGCAAATTTCCAACAAAATTGGTACTTCATCTTTAAAGCGGAGTTCCACCTAAAAATGGAACTTCCGCTTAACCCACTCCTCGCCCCCTTACATGCCACATTTTGCATGTAATTTTTTTTGGGGGGGGGGGGGGGGGGGGGGGACTTCCTGTCCCACTTCCTGTCCCACTTCCTTCTTCCGCCGAGGGGCTGGAAAGGCGATTAGCTTAATCGCCTTTTCACAGCCCCTCCCTGTAGGCGAGCGCCTGTCCAATCGGACGGCGCCGTGCCGCTCGCGCATGCGCACTGCCGCTCGCGCATGCGCAGTGGGTGCCCGGCTGTGAAGCCGAAAGCTGTCACTGCCGGGTGCCCACACTAAGAATGAAGACGCCGGCCGGCGAGGAGCGGAGCCCCGGCCGGCGCGTCGCTGGAGCCGTGGAGCAGGTAAGTGTCTGTTTATTAAAAGCCAGCAGCTACACTTTTTGGTGGAAAACCCCTTTAATAATGTAAAATCCTGAACTGCTTTACATATTTTTTTCCACAGGAGTCTCAGCAGCTGCTTGGAAAATTGATTCCTGACAAACAGTTCCTAAATGACCAATTAAAACAGGTTCAGCAGAACAGTTTGCACAGTAAGCCCATACTTTTCTTTGTGTACAAATATTAGAGTTTGTATGTCTTTGTAGAAAGGTCTCTTTTTTTTTTTTTTTTTTTTTTATTGGAAAAACCAACTTTATTGAAAGGAAATGCACATAATACAACAAGTTTAGATACATATGTCAAATAGAAGAATAAGAAACACATTTTCCCCGTTCCATCGATCCAATCAATTCGGATAGGAAAAACAATGCGATTCAATGGCAACAATTTTTCCCGGCTCCTGAGTAACAGAACGTATCCCTCAATAAAATGGGAAGTGAAACTGTTGCCTAGCGGTATGTCCCTGGGGGGAGGGGGGGTGGAGATGTAGTCAGCATATGCACTTATTTCAGTTAAGTACAGGTCTCGCCATCTCCCAACCACCTATCCCACACTCTGGAATACTTGAGTGGACACCCTCTATGGGTATTGATCAGTCTTTTAAATAGAAGAGTATCATTGACATCCTTTTTCCAATTCTGAATTGTGGGGGGTAATGCCTGCATCCAAGTCCGGGCCACAACCTTCATTGCCAAAGTGTCTCGTACATAAATGTGGCCAGGAATTTATCCACCTCTGCATCCGGAAATAGGTCCAGCAGGCAGAGGGTCCAGGACAACAGGAGACCCCATTTTATCATGTAGGAAGTGGACAACCTGAAGCCAATAGGTTTGCATGTTGGGACAGTTTCATTACAAGTGATAGAATGTGTCAGGGGCTGAGGCACAAGGGGTGCATAATGGATTACGTGTAGGTTGAAAGCGCGCTAAGCTTTGTGGTGTCAGGTAAAGCTCTGTGTACAATATATAGTTGTGTTAGCCTATCTGATATTTTGGGAGATACGGTTTTAACACCCTCAAGGATTTCCTCCCAGTCTCAGTCACTAATAGCCCCAACATCCTGTTCTCATGCGGTTTTAGTCTTTTAAAGTCAATGCCATTATATCGGGAAGTCTAATGCCCTGTACACACGAGCGGTTTTCCCGTCGGATATATATATATTTTTTTTTTATGTTTTTTCCAACGGAATTCCTCTCAAGCCTGCCTTGCATACACACGGTCACACAAAAGTTTGGTGAACTTTTGACTGCCAAAAACGATGCCGTCAGAATGGTTGATGTGGAGGTTGGGTACACCTTCCAAATGCTACCCTGGCAGAAGTTTGTGGCATGTTGTACACTTCCTACCATGGAAACCTTGGCGTAACTTGCCTCCTATGTCTTTGCCCTTTCCACCTCGGGCTCATGCACACTTCAGTTCAATAAAGCTGCTTTTACAGGCATTTACAGTAAGCTTTTATTTCAGATTGAAGAAGCTTGTGCTTTTTTGTGCTCTTGTGCATGTTTTTATTTAACTTCTTTGAGCTTTTTTGAGCAAAAGCATTTTTTTTGCACGAACCCTCCTAGATAGTATCTTCTGAACAAAACAAAAAAACTTTTTCAAGCTTTTTTGAGCTTTTTCAAGCCTTTTTGAGCTCTTTGGGGCACTAGCTCCTCTCAAAAAACCTACCTATAGGAGCATATGACTGAAAACACCAAAGTGTGCATAGACACATTGGCTAACATGCAGGGGTGTTTCTAGGCAGAAAAAATAAGAGCTGAAAAGTCTGTAGGAGCAACTCCTTCAAGCTCCTTTGAGCTGAAGTGTGCATACGCACGTAGGATTCATGCACACTGGAGCACAAAAAAAAGCTCCTTTTACAGGCATTTGAGCTTTTCTTTCAGGTTGAAAAAGCTTTGTGCTTTTTTGTGCTCTTATGCATGTTTTTTTATTTTGCTTCTTCAAAATATTTTGAGTTTTTTTTTTTTCTTCTTTTTTTTTCTTGAGCGTGTTTTTTTTCTTTTCTCAAACTCTCCGAGATGGTATTTTCTTAACCACTGAACAAACATTTTCATGCATTTTCAAGCCTTTTTGAGACCTTTTATTATTTTTTGGCTCTTTTGCGCTCTTTGGGGCACTAGCTCCTCTCGAAAACACGAGTTTAGTAAGATCTTTTTTTTCTGCCTTTAGGAGCATATATGCTTGAAAAAGCCAGTGTGTGCATACACATTGGCTAACATGGAGGGGAGTTTCTAGGCAGAAAAATTCAGAGCTTAAAGAAGCTCAAAAGCTTGTAGGAGCCGCTTCTTTGAGCTCCTGCAGTGTGCATGAGCCCCAAAATGAACTTCCGTCTTGGGGCAGGCTCTCCAAACATAATTGGGTCACGACCATAGTACTCAGGACTACATGTCCCATCAGCTAGTGTGCTAGTGGTAATGTACCCACCCCTCGATTGATTAAACTTGTCTGATGCTTACAATCACAGTCAGCCTGAAAGGATAACAAAATGCTCTCTATACTTGATTAAATATAAAGGTGGTTTAAAAAAAACAAAAAACTTTTTGTTGCTGAGGATAAAGCACCACGACCACAGCAGTTCAGTCTTGCCCCTGGGAGGAGGACCCATCTGTGTGTGTTCAGCTTGGATTCACTGTTTGTGACGGAGCAGGTAGCACCCTCATGTTGGCATTTAGCTGTATTCCCTGGCTTGAGCAGAATATTCTGCAAAGGAGAGGAGACCACACAAAATCAGGTAACATTGGCAGCTGTAAGGAAACACGATACAAATTGAGGGAAAGATGAGGTTTAAATCAAAAAAAATATTGAAATCTGCAATAGGGACAATGGGGTAGATTCAGGTAGCAATTGCGTCTGCGTAACCATAGTTACGCAGCGCAATTGCTTACTTGCCCCGGCGTAACAAGTTCTCCTGATTCTGAGAGCTCGTTACGCTCTTATGCCCTCATATCTTAGGCTGCATTCTTACATTGGCCGCTAGGTGGCGTTCCCGTTGTGGTCAGCGTATAGTATGCAAATTGCATACGAACGCCGTTTCACAATGTTACGCGAGCCCTGCGTACGCAGTTTACGTCGTTTGCGTACGTCAGGTTTCGCATAAGGCTGCACATGCTAAAAGCAGGGGCAGCCAATGCTAAGGATACCCGTCGTTCCCGCGTCGCGAGGTTTGAAATTTACGTAGTTTGCGTAAGTGAATCGTGAATGGCGCTGGACGCCATTCACGTTCACTTTGAAGCAAATGACGTCCTTGCGACGTCATTTACCGCAATGCACATCGAGAAAGTTTCCCGACGGAGCATGCGCTCTACGCTCGGCGCGGGAACGCGCCTAATTTAAATGATTCCCGCCCCCTACGGGATCATTTACATTAGGCGCCCTTACGCAGGGCATTTTTGAAGAGCGCCCACACAAATTACGTGGCTACTGCTTCATGAATGAAGCGTAGCGCAAATAATTTGCGTAGGCGCAGGGTAAAAAGGGTACACTGCGCCTCCGTAGGGAGCGCGCAGCTGTACCTGAATCTACCCCAATGATGGTAAGGGGGAAGAGCAGTGTGGGTGTTTTTCAGGGTGTTCCTTTTCCACAAAAAAAAAAACCTGGATAGTGGTAAAAACCCAACAGGTGTTATATTTACCCGTTCCAGCAAAAATTCCAAATGTCTAAAAGGCAGTATCTGCACTGGACAAAATGTGCCAAAGTAGGGGCCCATCTTGCTTCGTAGGGTTTCAGTAAAGGGAGGGGCTACTTGCCATTTGGCCTGAAAAATTTAAGTGGTGGTTGTAAACCCTTTCATCTACCCAGTGAAGTGACTGGCCTCAGGTGATACACCGAGATAAAACATATTCTCCTACATAAGTTGTACCTGTTTATTTGCAGCCTTCTCTACAGCCGTTCAACGTCCATAATTTTATACAGCTTGCCTGAGCTGTGAGACAAAAAGGGTCAGAGAACTGAAACTACACTCTGCAAAGCTCAGTGAGAAGACCTCTGACAGCAGATTGAGGGGAAGGGACACACCCCTTCACACAGCAGACAGGAACAGAGCTGAGGCTGTCAATCTGCTGGAGCTCCTCCCCTTGTCACCTTTTTTTTTTTCTTGGTGTCAGGAAAACTTGTCAGAAGTGATTCATGCTGATAGCAGAGGAAGGAAGCAACAGATAGGAATGAGACTTTGCACTCTTAATTGAGTTAATATGCTTTGTTCATATATTGTCTGAGATTTACAACTACTTTAGGGAAATCAATATATTATCATAGTTGTGAAGTGTGGCCATACTTGCTTCAATAATTGTAATTGTTCTGTCCCCAGGAGATTCCCTCCTATCGATGAGAAGGGCTTTGGAAGCCAAGGAAATTGGTCGTCAGCAACTCCGAGACCAGCTGGATGACGTGGAGAAGGAAACCCGAGCAAAACTTCAGGAGATCGATGTATTCAATAACCAGCTAAAGGTATCGGCTTTTACACACTCCTTTCTGGCTTTTCTTTTTTTTTTTTTACAGAAAAATAAAATTTCATGCTCAGAGAAGCCCGTTTTTTTATTTTTTCCTTATTTTATTTTTCAAATTATTTCGAGATTCAGTCCCATATTCCCCCTCATCTTAATTCGCTCATCCCCTTATGTGTGGTGAATGTTTTTTTATTTTTTCAACATTGGACACAAATGTGAGTCACTGCAAGGGCATATGGAAAACCATTGTTTTCTATGTACCTTGTTTACGCTACAATGCTGGTGTGATGTGCAATACAGTGCTGAAAAATGCAGACTTGCTGTGTTTTTCTGCAGCACATGGATGTCAAAGGATATCGTTGCGCTGCGTCACAACACACGCTGTGAAGACCTGAATGAAGTTTCATTATATGACAATTTAAATTGAAGCGGGATTCCACCCGCAATTTTTTTTTTTTTTTAAAGTCAGCAGCTACTAACAGTGTAGCTGCTGACTTTTAATAAGGACACTTACCTTGTCCTATGTGCCCGCGCTGATGGCCTCCCGATGCCGATCCCACGACTGATGCAGGTCCCGCGCCGCCATTCACACTAGGGCTTCACTGCCCATTTCCTACTACGCCTGTGAGTCTCGTGCCGGCTTGTGAATGGGCGGCTGCTCTCTGAGAACCTGGGAAATTATGACACACATTTCCCAGGAGCATTAGAGGGAGATGATGTCAGAATCCTAGGTGGATTCAAAGGCAGATTTTGTGGGACCGCATAGCAACAGGCATTTCCAGATGAGTAAAAAAAAAAAAAAAATTATTTTTTAGTCGTAAGCTAGAGTTTAAAGCAAAATTGTTTTGTTGATGGAACCTCCACTTTAAACCCCCCCCCCCCCTTTTTTTTTTTATGCATTTTTTGTATCTCCAAATCTCCATCTAAATTGGGCAGTTTGTTTGTTGAATATGTTGGATCACCTATCCTCCCTGCCAGCAATTTACTGAGACTGTTTGTTTTATTCTGCCTTCTTTTAGGAACTGCGAGAAATGCACAGTAAGCAGCAGCTGGAAAAGCAGAAGGATGTGGAAGTGGAGAGGATGAAGCTGAGGGAGCAGGAAAGGAAGATCATCGAGCTGGAGAGACAGAAGGAGGAGGCTCAGAGGTATGTACCTCACTCTTCCCTGCTTCTCATTTTATTTTATTTTTTTCTTTGTATGTTGTTTTATTTAATAATTTTTCCTGCAAGGCAGATACTTTAAATAAAAGTTTATTTACAGAAACATCTCTTCATTCATTCACTGCTTTACCGCTGCCAAAGTATTTAAAGCATTTCACAATTAGAATAGTTTAATGTGATTAACTTTATAATTTTGTCTTTTTTTTTTATATTGCACTGACACATATACTTACCGTAGGTGGTACTACAGGGCAGACACAGCTCACTATTGGTGTCATGGTTGTGGTGATTCACACTAGTAGTCCAAGGATCAGGAAGAGTTTGCAGAATTACATGCTCTTGTAAACTGTTTTAGCCCTCTTAAGGGCCAATTCAGATTGGCAGAAAAAAGTGTTTAACCACTTCAACCCCGGAAGATTTTACCCCCTTCCTGACCAGAGCACTTTTTACAATTTGGCACTGTCGCTTTAACTGACAATTGCGCAGTCGTTCCCTGTACCAAAACAACATTTTCTTCCCACAAATAGAGCTTTCTTTTGGTGGTATTTTTTGCGTTATAAACAAAAAAATAAAAATGTTGTAAAAAACAAAACAACGATTTTTTTACTTTTGCTATAATTAGGGTTGTCCCGATACTAGTATCGGTATCGGGACCGATACAGAGCATTTGCGCGAGTACTTGTACTCGCGCAAATCCTCCCGATGCCTGATCCGATACCTGGGAGAGAGAGAGGCAGCGTGTAATGCCGGTCTGTGTCCGTGTATAATGCTCAGATGGCAGCCATCCAGTGTCTTAAAGCCGCGCCTCCTCCTCCTCGTCCGTAATAGGGGAACACTCCCAGCAAGTGAGTCAGTGTTCTGCCTATCACGCACACCCTCTCACTCACTGCTGGGAAACTGAGTTCACCTATCACGGACGAGGAGGCGGAGGAGGAGGAGGCGTGGCTTTTGTACACTGGATGGCTGCCATCTCTCTCCCCCAGGTATCGGATTGGGTAGGTCGTGCATTACACGCTGCCTCTCTCTCTCCCAGGTATCGGATTGGGTAGGTCGTGCATTACACGCTGCCTCTCTCTCTCCCAGGTATCGGATTGGGTAGGTCGTGCATTACACGCTGCCTCTCTCTCCCAGGTATCGGATTGGGTAGGTCGTGCATTACACGCTGCCTCTCTCTCCCAGGTATCGGATTGGGTAGGTCGTGGTCCTCCAAAATGGTACTAACACACAGCAAAAAATAATAATGGAATAGTGACATATACAGTAACCACAGAGATCCATGTTCCCAAAAAGGGCCACAAAGCACATTAAATAAAATAAAACACCACCATGATATTCACCTTGTGCCCATCAGTGGTCAGCATACACTTCCATGCTGCAGACAACAATATAGGCCATTAAAACCTGCAGACTGGCTGGTATCCTTTATCAAAGGACTTCTAAACTGAGACAACAGGTTTTAAAGCGTCACTGTCACATGACATTAAAAAAAAGTATCGGTATCGGCGAGTACTTAAAAAAAAAAAATCGGTACTTGTACTCGGTCTTAAAAAAGTGGTATCGGGACAACCCTAGCTATAATAAATACCCCCCAAAAAATGTTTTTAAAAACAAATTTCTTCATCAATTTAGGCCAATATGTGTATTCTTCTACATATTTTTGGTAAAAAAAAAATCACAATAAATGTATATTGGTTTGCGCAAAAGTTATAGCATCTACAAACTATGGTAAAGATTTATGCCATTTTTTATTATGATTTTTTTATTTTACTAGTAATGGCGGTGATATGCGATTTTTTTATTTTTTGCAGTATCGGACAGATCGGACACTTTTGGCACATTTTTAGGACCATTGCCATTTATTGAACGATCAGTGCTATAAATATGCACGGATTACTGTATAAATCACTGGCAGGGAAGGGGTTAACACTAGGTGGAGATCAAGGGGGTTAAGTGTGTGTTCTCTAAATGTGTGGGGAGGGGAGTTACTTGGAGAGATGACGGATCGCTGTTTCTACTTTGTAGAAACACACAATCTGTCTTTTCTCCTCTGACAGCACAAATCCCTGTGCTTGGGCTCGTGCACGCAATCGCGTGTGGCCAGCGGCAATCGGGCCTGCCAGCCACGCGCAGCGGGCGTGCGTTCCCTCTGGTGGCTCTCCTGGGAAAAGCCATGGGTATATATATGGGATTTCGCACAGGAGAGACATTCTGCTGCATTATATCTGTGTGAGCCGGTTAAACACATATTTTATGCATGAAAAAGAGGTTTTTGCTGGCGGAGCTAGAGTTCAGTCACATGGGCAGAAAAAACGCTGTGTTGAAACGCGTAGTTTCTACTTAAAAAAGGATCCTGCATAAAATACACGCCTATAATACTAATTTATGCGTGTTTATACACGTTTATGTGTATTCTGCAGATATATGCAAGATCGATATATCAAGAGACACCCACTGATGGAGATGATCTCCCAACATGTGGCCTGAATCCTTTATATAAGAGGGGAGCTGTGTCACTCAATCCTGGAGGAAAAGAATCCTATATAGTTGCCCAGATTTCTGGTTAAACTGTAAATACCATCTACAATCGGCCTGTTTGGTGGATTGGATGATTTTTTTTTTATGTATTTGGGTAAGTGATAAAATTGGGGTTTAAAGCGGTTGTAAACCGCATATATAATTTTTTTTTTTTTTTAAACCTGCAAGGCAAAAGGCATAATCAGCTAGTATGCACCGCATACTAGCCGATTATGAAATACTTACCCCGGAACGAGGTGAAGAACACTTACCTGGTCCACGACGAGCGAGATGTCATCTTGCTCCGGCGTGTCTTCCGGGTATCGCCGCTCCAGCGCTGTGATTGGCTGGAGCGGCGATGACGTCACTCCTGCGCGTGCACGCGGGAGATTTCAAATCGGCAAGGTCCGGCGGCTGCCGGTCCTTTCGCCGTGGATTCCCCCCTGCGCGTGCGCCGCTGCAATCAGCGGCGCATTGCGAGGGGAATATCTCCTAAACCGTACAGGTTTAGGAGATACTGTATTCTTTATACCTACAGGTAAGCCTTATTATAGACTTACCTGTAGATAAAAGTGAAAAAAAGCGGTTTACAACCACTTTAAGAGGAAAGGGCCTGAATATAAAGCGCCACCCCTCTTGCGTTTGGATCTTCTCCAGAGCCTGATCTCATCGGCGTTTATGGGTCCCCCGGATCCCCAAGAAGTTTTTCATATGTCTTCTTGTCACCAAGCAGCCTAGCTGCTTCTTTAGCCTGGATAACCAGTCATCCACCCTCACCTGCCTGTCTGATCACAATGTATGGATTATCTTTAAGGTCTCATGCACACTGGATGTTTTTTGTTTTTACAGCAGGTTTTTTTGGCTGTAGAAATTTTTATTTCTACAGTACTTAAACTCTCCATGTTATCCTACGTGTCCATGCACACATAGGTTGTTATCAGCAGTTTTGGGCAGTGGCATCTTTTGAGCAGTAAAAAAAAAATACAAAATTAGTAGGTTCTGAGAAATGTTTTTTAGCTGTAAAAACGCTCTAACACTGATAAACGTTAATTAACGTCACTAGACGCTTAAAAACGTCACTCACCAGCATTAATGTTTTTGATCCATAAAAAAAACTTCTTAAAAAAAAAAGCCAAAAAACAAACGCTAAAAAACGCTATTGTAAAAACCATTGACACATGCACGCTGGACATTAAAATAACGTTATAAAAATGGCAGTAACTTTGCAGTAAGTTTTTTTATTTTTTCAGCTTTTTTTCAACATTTTTGCAATGGCGTTTTTTTTTATTATTTCTCAATGGATCAAAAACGTTAAATGCTGGTGAGGGAAGTTTTTGCGCGTTTATCAGCATTAGAGCGTTTTTACAGCTGAAAAACATCTCTCAGAACCCACTATTTATTTTTTTTACTGCTGAAGAACACCACTGCCCAAAACTGCTGATAACAGTCTTAGGTAGATTCAGTAAGAGTTAGGCCGGCTTATCAGTAGAATCTACGCCGACCTATGTTTAAGCGTATGCTCAAACAGAGATACGCTTAAACATATCTTAGGTTACAATATTTTGGCTGGCCGCTAGGTGGCGCTTCCATTGCGGCCGGCGTAGAATATGTAAATGAGTTTATACGCCGATTCACGAACGTACGCCTGGCCGCCGCAGTCGATTTACGCCGTTTCCGTAAGGCATTAGCAGGCCTAAAGTTATTCCACCTATTAGGTGGAATAACAATGTTAAAGTATGGCCGCCGTTCCCGCCGCGAGATTCAAATTTTTTACGTTGTTTGCGTAAGTCGTCCGCGAATCGGGATTTACGTTGTTTACGTCCACGTCTAAATAAATAGGCCCGTGCGGCGTACGTAGCCGCAATGCACACTGGAAAATGTAGGCGCCTGGCGCATGCGCACTTAAAAAATAACGTAAAAAACTTGAGGTCAAGCCTCATTACCATCAAACACGCCCCCTTCCAACACATTTGAATTCGGCACCCTTACGCCCGCCCGCTTTAGGCTACGCCGCCGTATATTAGCAGGCAAGTATATTGAGAATCATTACTAGCCTAGCTAATTTACGGCGGCGTAGCCTAAACACGCTAAGCTACGCCGCCACATCTTTAAGCACTATGGGTGTGTTTCCTCGGTGGGACTTTAAGTGTGTGAGGCGGGCTGGAGTATAAGACTAAATTAGTCAACACATAGGTATCAAAAGTATTCAAAATTTATTAAGTTTAAATAATGTTGCTCATTAGAACAACGTATCAAAAAAAGGTTTGTTAACAGCATAGGATACAAAAAAGGTTTTCCAAAATGACCATTTGAGAACAAGAGAGCACGGCCTGGGGAGGACAATTAACAACAGTACCCCACATTAAGCATGGTAAGACAAGACAATCAAGATTCTCCCTGTGGCCAGTAACCAGCACAGAACGCTCTGGACAGAACCTGTTCCTAATGAGCAATCTGCTGCTCCTGGCATCTTCAAAATCCTCAGCTGTCCACACTGCTCCCTGACAGGGAGAACCTCACAGAAAGAAAGAGATTTTTGTCTTCTTACTTTCCTTCTTCTTTTTCTTGTTTTATATACATCTCTTATAACTCTGACGGTACAGCGACATCCTACGCACCGCCCTCGCCCTGATGAAGAGGCGATACTTTAATTAAAAAAAAGCCTTGAAACGTTGGCATCCCTGTCTATACTCATGTGACAGTCCTGAGGGCTTCTTCTGCTGCTCCTTTGTCGCGTGTACACGTATATACAATCTTGATTGTCTTGTCTTACCATGCTTAATGTGGGGTACTGTTGTTAATTGTCCTCCCCAGGCCGTGCTCTCTTGTTCTCAAATGGTCATTTTGGAAAACCTTTTTTGTATCCTATGCTGTTAACAAACCTTTTTTTGATACGTTGTTCTAATGAGCAACATTATTTAAACGTAATAAATTTTGAATACTTTTGATACCTATGTGTTGACTAATTTAGTCTTGTACTCCAGCCCGCCTCACACACTTAAAGTCCCACCGAGGAAACACACCCCTTTGGGGGTATAGCAATTGGCTTATTTAGGGATGTGTTGAGACGTCTGGCTCTTTTGCAATTTTTTGCACTCACAGGTAGAGAACACCGATACTTCTTTCTTCTTTCATCTTTAAGCACTAGTACCTGAATCTACCTATCTGTGTGCATGCATACATAGGATAACATGATGGAGAGTTTAATGACTGTAGAAAAAAACAGCAGCAGCTGTAAGGCTGGGTTCACACTACTGCGAATTCTTTTCCTGTGCGAGTTTGATCCGTGTGCAAAGCAAATTCAGCTCTATAGACTGTCATTCCCTGAAATCGCAGCCGCGAATCGCTGTAAAATCGTGTGATTTTGAGTTCGCAGCAGTGTGAACCTAGCGTAAAAGCATCCAAAAAGGTCCAGTGTGCATGAGGCCTGAAAGTGATTGTAAAGTCTTGTTTGTGTTTTTTTTTAATATATAAAAATAACAAACATGTTATACTTACCTGCTCAGTGCAGTTGGTTTTGCACAGAGCAGCCTGGATCCTCCTCTTCTCTGGTCCCTCTTTGGTGCTCCTGGCCTCTTCCTCTTGGTCAGTGCCCCACAACAAGCAGCTTGCTATGGGGCAGCCGAAGCAAAGTTTCTCTGTGTCCATTCAGACACGGATCCGTGACCCAGCCCGGCCCCCTTTCTCTCCTCATTGGCTGACTTTGACAGCAGCAGGAGCAAATGGCACCGCTACCGTGTCTCGACCAATCAGGAGGGAGAGTCCCAGGACAGCCGAGGCACTTGTGGACATGGCTTGATAGAGATTGGCCTCAGGTTAGTATTAGGGGGGCAGCTGCACAAAGAAGGCTTTTTATCTCAATGCATACAATGTATTGGGATAAAAAATCTTCTGACTTTACAACCACTTCAATTGCTAAAGAGGATATGTATGAGGTGTCCTCTTTTCTAGCTTTCAGGTAGCCTTTCTTGAATTCTAAATAGACCACCTTGTATAACGTGGGTATAAAACTGCCTTTCGCCCAATATAGGTGGAAACGAACCTTTGGTCTGAACACAGAGTGTGTTTGATGGATCCTATACTCTCATATCTGTTAACATCATTGGGACCCAGACAAAAATCCTCGCTGTCATATGCTCCCTCTTACCAAAGTTCTTCCAACATAAGCCTAGCCTCATGAAAATTGTTGCTCATTGTCAGTACTGACACTATCACCTTAACCTTCTTATCTTTCATAGAGAAGTAGGCTCCAAGTGGTAAATTATGGGTAAATGTATTCAAGTATTCGGATGGAAGTGAACCATCGGGCCTTCTGAAAAAAACTTAAGACACATCTATTTTAAAGCATGGCTGGACGATGACATGGGATACAGCGCCTTGAGGCGATTTAGTTCGCATTTGTAGCGCTATACAAGTTACTCACTCACTCACTCAAGTCTACAAAGAGCTCAAACAAGCTAAGAGGTGCGAAATTCAACTACTTACAGAGCAGAGCATTTTCTGTCTCATTAAGCTCAATGGCAGATAGGTTTCGTCTGGATTAAAATGGGTTTTGTTTGTATTACTATAATTATGCTTTTTGGTATTGATTACAATTATGCCTTACCAGCATGTTTCAGCAGTGTATGTCTTTAACCACTTCAATACCAGGCACTTATACCCCCTTCCTGCCCAGACCAGCTTTCAGCGCTCTCTCACACTTTGAATGACATTACTCATGCAACACTGTACCCAAACAATATTTTTATCATTTTTTTTCACACAAAGTTTTCTTTTGGTGGTTTTTAATCACCACTGTTTTTTTTTTTTTTTCTTTTTAGGTTCTAGTGTAAATTTTTTGCAAAGAGGTCATTTTTGTTCATACATTTGGGCCACAATTTATACTGCTACATATCTTTGGTAAAAAATAACCCAAATTAGTTTATTTGGTTTGTGTGAAAGTTATAGAGTCTTCAAGCTATGGTGTAAATCATTTAAGATTGATCATGCCCCCCAAATGACCCCTTTTTTGGAAGGTAGACAGTCCAAGGTATTTAGTAAGAGGCATGGTCAAAAAATTTGATTTATTGAGAAAAGAGCAAATAAAGTACAATAAAAAAAAGAACATAATAACAAATGGCAGTTGATACACTTCATAAACCAGGATTAAGCAAATAAAATATATACATGGAATCTATCCGGACGCATCACCGCCTTCAATAGTCCTTCAGGACCTCAGGTTAAGGCAGACCACAGCAAAACCAAAGGGAAACAGTAAGAAAGAGAGAAGAAAGAGAGAGAGAGAGAGAGAGAGAGAGAGAAAAAAAATAAAAAGGGGTAGAGGGCGGGGGACAAGGAAAAAAAAAAAAAAAAAAAAAAGGAGCATAGGGGACAAGGGGTGAAGAGAAAGGCCATCATTCGGAGTTACATGGCCTGTCTCAGGATATTAAAATACCTTACCTAGTTTGTTCCACATGGTGTGCTGACGTAGCAACAACTACAGACACCCCCAGCACCTAAGCCGTCCAAGGCGACCAAATAGCTTCAAATTTTTTGGGACACTTCCTATTTAAGTAAGTCATCTTGTACAGTGGTAAGGCACTATTGATGTTTTTTTCCCATAACGTTAACGTAGGGGGGGATACAGAGTTCCATTTAAGCAAAATAGATTTTTTAGCATAGTAAAGTAGGTAAGAGATCAAAAGTTTAGTGTATCTGGGCCTCTGGTCGTCATCCTGTATTCCCAGCAACGCCAATTCCGGAGACTGAGGCAGAGATAACCCAAGGCGCTCGTTAATGGGTTCAAATACCGCATCCCAAAATTGTGCCACTTTAGGACAACTCCAAAACATATGATAGTACGTCCCTGTGTCCAATCGACATCGAGCACACAGGGGGTCCCTCTGTGGAAAAAGCCTGTGCAGCCGCTGCGGAGTGTAGTACACCCTATGTAGAAACTTGGTTTGTATCAGCTTATCTCTAGAGGATATAACTAGCCCCAGACTATCCTCAAAACAATCATTCCAATCCTCTCTCTCCAGCTCTGGGATATCGGCTTTCCATGCCTCCCAGATCCTGGTGTATATTTTTCTTGCAGATCTCTTCCTTACACACTGAGGAGGAGAACCCAGAGTTGGCACTACAGACGTTTGTTAACCGGACATGATTGGATTGAGGGTGAACATCTTCCAGTCATTCTGGTGTCTGTAAACGTTCCTTGGGGGCTACCTCTCGGAGAGGACCAGTTGTCTCAAGGGCTGAGCTTCCATCCTGCTTTACAGTCGCTGGTTTTGATGGCTTGGGTGTTTGTTGAAAGCCAGGTACTGAGGAATAGTTTGTCCGGATCAAGTGATCCCTACTATGTTAAACGCAAGGAAGTCTACTTCTAGCAAGGTATACCATTGTACATGGAAAGCATAAATTTCTTGGTGTGAGTCGATTGGCGCTCAACCTTGCTTCTTTTCTGTGACTTGGATCTTGGCCTTTCTTCAACGGGGCATTGATCAGAAGTTGGCCTTGAGCACCACCAAGAGCCAGGTGTCTGCCTTGGCATTATTCTTTCAGTGACCCCTAGCCACACACTCTTTGGTTTGTGCCTTCATTCAGGGAGTTCGACATATGATCTCTTTTGCCGCCGTGGGATTTAAACTGCTCTTGGTTCTCCAGAAACCTACATTTTGAGAATATTCAGGAGATTCCCTTACCTACGTTGTCCCAGAAGTTGGCATTCTTGGTGGCTATTACGTCGGCCCATAGAGTGTGATTGAGTTGGTGGCATTATCCAGTCATACTTCCTATTTGATGGTTCACAGAGATAAGGTGGTTCTTCGTCTCTGTCCATCATTTTTACCTAAAGTTGTCTCAGACTTGCATTTGAATGAGGACATTGTGTTGCCTTACTTGTGTCCCAGGCCAGCTCATCCCAAGGAATTTGCTTTGCATGCCCTGGATGTGGTTAGAGGGATTCGGGTGTATCTTGCAGCCACAAAGTCCTTTCGGAGGTCAGACTCGCATTTTGTGGTTACACAAGGACCAAGGAAAGGGGCTGGCTGCTTCTTCGGCTACCATTTCCAGATGGATCAGAAAAAACTATCAAAAGACTCTATTGGCCTAATCTATTAAAGGTTGGGTTCCTCCTTTCCCTGGAATGGCGCATTCTACTCATGCTTCTTGGGCCTTCCGTCATCAAGTATCAATAACTCAAGTTTGGTCATCTGTGCATACTTTCACCAAATTGTACAAAGTAGATATTTTGGCATCTGCGGATGCTTCTTTTGGCCGCAAGGTTTTGCAGGCTGCTGTTTATAAGGGGACTGTTGCCTCTTGTGGGATGTTTTTTCTTTTAATTTTTTTTTTTTTAGATGGGGCTTCTTTGCCCTGGTTGAGCTCCTATGACCCGGTTAGGGCTCTTGTGTTTAGCTTTGAGTTATTTTCCCCAACCCTCATTTTCCTTTTTGCACTGCTTTTGGATGTCCCTATAGTCAGGATTAGTTTTCAGAGTTTGACGGACACGGCTCCCACCCCTCTAAGGAGTTTTTTTGATAGTACTTTTACTGCTTGCTACTAAACTGAATGCCTTTAGCAGAGAGCGTGTTGTATACCAGCTGAGGATGGCCCATGGGCATAGGTACATTTTTTTTTTTTTTTTTGTTCTGCCTAGTCCTACTCCTGCAGAAGGTGATATAACCCTTTTAGTCAGGATTAATGGAGCGCTGTGTCCATCAATGAACTCGGAGAAATAGATTTTAGAGTACACAAATCATATTTTACTTAAAGCTTTCAGAGTTTAAAACCTAGGACCAGTAGAATTAAAGGGGTTGGAATTGTTGTGTAAATGTTTATCAATGATTTTTTCAATAATACACTAAAATTATTATTGGCACATTTAAACTTAACAAAACGTTCTTGCAAATTTTTAATGTCTTATTCACATGGGGAATAAGGTGCATATAGGGCTATGTTTTCCCACATCTGATACCCAGGTTTTCCGTACATCCCTGTGCAGGCAGTCCAATATTTTTATATATAATTTTTTTTACAGGAAAATTTTTATCCAAAAAAATGTATGACATAAATTCAAAGGAATCGTAAGGCACATAGTACATTTAGAAATGATACAATCAGTTTAGGACATAACCGCATATTTCGGTGTGTAGTACTACACATTCAGAGACTTTGTTACCTAGGTTATAGCCAACATGACACATTTATATCAAGGATAGAATACGAGTTAATTTACCGGGGGGGGAGGGGGGGATATAGGAAAAAGGATTGGGGGGGGGGGAATAATGACAATACATCTAGGCATCAATTATCAAACAAGGAAAACACTAAATCTTGAGTCTTCACCAAGGCATTCCAAATCTTATCAAATTTTTTAGAACATTTTTTTACTAATATAGGTGAGTTTATATAGTGGCAAAGCGGAGTTAATTGCAGATCTCCACTGCCAGACCGTAGGGGGTTCAGTCTGTTTCCATTTAGATAGAATGGTCTTCCTGGCATAAAACGCCACATAAAAGACAAACAGCCATGCATGTGTGTTGAAATGCAAAAAATTGTGGTACTACAGCGCTACTATGTAAAACAATTACAAGTGAAAAAACTCAAACAAAAATCAATAAATGATAAAAGCTGCGTATCTAGCGGTGAACCAAACCAAATAGGAATAATAAAAATGTGATGGCGCTAATATCAACTAATGTGAGTATAATTGACAGTCTATGCTAGTAACAGTGATAGATACAATGGCTATTGAGAGTACAAATAGCTGGTGATAATACAAAAAAAAAAAAATCACACAAAGTAATCAGTGAGTGTGTGTTGGGAGCGATAGTTTCCCAGATACCCAAAAGGAGTATCCTGAGGTCTGTCTACCGACAGCCCTCCCACCACTTCCCTCTAGAACCTTTGAATAAGGGGGCATGACCACACTACATGCGCAAACATATCGCTCTCAATTTGACACTTGGAGCAACAATCAGACTGAGTAGGATAGATTCTCGAGAGCCTTTTGAGGTGTGTCATATGCTCTATGAAGAAATGCAAGTTGAATATACCTGTGTGTAGCTGATATAACCAAAGATATATATTGCTGGATCCATTTATCTCAGTCGTCAGAGGTGAGGCAGTCCAATGTTTACTTTGCTTCAGTGATGTATTAACACAGGAGCTATTGGTAGCAATCGCTCATTGTGTTCATTCGAGAAAGGAAAGAGGGGAAGAAGAAAGGATGATGAAATCCTGGTGTTTTGGTGGACGTGGAAGGCACAGGCATACTGTGACGGACCGCCTGGGTGCTTCTGCCAAGATGCAGCTTCCTCCGCTCTGGAACAAGGTATTATTGCTGAGCATTGCACCAACAAACTAGACCACACTAGCTTAGGAGCAAACTGGAACTGACCCTTTGTAATTTTATACCACACAAAATGAGATCACATTATCCTAAACAATGCAAACTTTAAACCGTAATATCTGAATATCTAACAGTACATCTAATGTACAGCCAACAGTAAGCTAATCAACAGCCAAGCATCCAGACACTGCTTTTGATTAATCAGGGAGTCCACCGCAGACAGTCTGGCAACAAGCCCACCCCTGAATACACAAAGTACATTACACATTCTGTCTTTTAGGTACTTGTGTAACCTGTCCACTAGAAAAGCCATCATAAGAAACCATGAAATTCTTTTATCTTTGTAGATTTCTTGTGGGATATTTTTGATAAATTTCTGTCCCAAGTGGAAGTGCGTCTCCAACCCAGTCTGCAGGAGGACCACCATATTTCCTCTGACCATTAAAAGCCCTGTCCCGTTTGGATTTCATACATTCCTAGCAGCGAGACTGGATGGTGTCTTTTTTTTTTCCGTTTGGGATGTCATTCCTCCCTAGGCCTGTTTTGTGTCTGTGTAAACCCATGCCAAATGCACAAGTTTCTGTATGTCCTGCCCAAACCCCTTTGTTAGGATCTCACACAGACAGCAGGCTTGAGCTTCTCTGTGAGTAAAGCCTGGTACACACTACAGTTTATTTTTTATAATTTTTTTTTGTGCAATCCTGAGGGTTGCATGAATAAAAAAACGAACCTCCGGTCGGGAGCCACTGTACTAACCATGCAAGGTTAGTCCAGCAATCTCTCCCGCTGAGCTGTTGTGTTCTGATGTGGATGGCCATTGGCTGTGAGTGTGGATCGGGAGTCAGTTGGCTGCTGGTTTTCCAACTGGCTTCTGTCGCACAGACCGACATACGCATGGGCAGAATGTCGGCCGATATTTTTAGTGTTCTATCGATATGTGCCCGTGCATGCGCAGAACGCATGGGCGCTCCAGCTGAGTTGCCGAGCAGCTGGAGTGACGTCACCATAGCGCATCGAAGAAGCCTTTTTCCTGACGGGGGTTTCCATTTTTTCGGGCATAATTTAATGCAATGCAAAGAGCGAAGGGACACCGTATTTGTCATATTGTGCCTTGCTGTTGTGCCGTGGGTTTACAGCGAGGCCCAATGTGACCTCTACGGTGTCCCTCCGCTCTTTGCATAGCTTTCAATTGTGCCCGTGAAATGGTATCGCCTGTTGAAAAAACCCTCCTACGCTGAGCGCATGCACCATGGTGACACAACTCCGCTGGAGTGCCCTTCCGTTCTGCGCGGGCACTTTTCGATGGGCACATATCGATGGAACGGACAAATGTCTCCTCACATTCTGCCTGTGTGTGCTTAAGCATATGTTTTTATTTGCACTTTTTTCTTTTTTTTTATGTCTGGCCCAGTCTAATAAAGATATAGGGCCAGATCCACAGATAATTAGATGGGCGCAGTGTATCGGAGATACGATACGCCGCCGTACCTTACCTGGCGGATCTTCGAATCCTCAAAGAATTTGCGCCTTAAGTTATGGCGGCGTAGTGTATTTCTGGCGGCGGAATTCAAATTGGGCGGGTAGGGGGCGTGATTCATTTAAATGAAGCGCGTCCCCGCGCCGAATGAACTGCGCATGCGTCGTTCCGAAATTTCCCGCCGTGCATTGCGCTAAATGACGTCGCTAGGACATCATTTTTTTTAACTTAGACGTGAGTTACGTTCATCCCTATTCACGGACGACTTGCGCAAAAAAATAAAAAATTTCGACGCGGGAACGACGGCCATACTTAACATTGGAAGTCGATCTATACGCCACAAAATACCAGCTTTAACTATACGCCGGAAAAAGCCGACTACAGAAGACGTTAGAAAATGTGACGGCCGCACGTACATTCGTGGATCGTCGTAAATTGCTAATTTGCATACCCGACGCGGAAAACGACGCAAACTCCACCCAGCGGGCGCCGAAGTATTGCATCTAAGATCCGAAGGCGTACAAAGCCGTACACCTGTCGGATCTAACCCCGATGCCGTCGTATCTTGGTTTGAGGATTCAAACTAAAGATACGATGCGGGAAATTTGAAAGTACGCCGGCGTATCAGTAGATACGCCGGCGTACTTCGTCTGTGGATCTGCCCCATAATGCTGCAATAACTATTGTGCACTGCTTCTTACTTTTTTTGTTTTTACCACTGCTTATGTAGGGAGCAGAGGAAAGGTCACTTTTGCAGCACTATCAGCAGAGGACCAGAGACTATTTGGATACAGGGATAGCGCATTATTTTACCACATGCACAACTTTTCTAGGTATATTAATAACATTCATTTTAAAGTTAAACTAAAGCCACAACTTTTTTTTATTTTTTAATAGAGTAAGGGGGGAGTGTAACCTTTGTCAATTTTTATTTGCCATCTGTGTCCCATTGGGGAGATTTCCATTCACTTCCTGTCCCATAACCACAACAGGAAGTTAGAGGTTCCCCCACGTTAAAAGATTTCTCCTCCTATTCCTGTTCTGGTCACCATTCAAAATGTGGGATATTCTTTGACTTCAGTCTGTGATGAAGGTTATGAGGACAAGTAAAGATAGTGAATCTCCCAATCTGGTACACAGTAATAAAAACTGACAAGTGTTCTAATCCCTCTCCAATTAAAGAAAAAACCTTGTCTAGTTATACTTTAAGGTGGTTGTAATTCCTCACATATACCCAGTGAAATGACTGGCCTCAGGTGATAGAGATGAAATAAATCCTCCTACATAAGTTGTACCTGTTTATCTGCAGTGTTCTCTACATCCATTCAAAGTCCAGAATGTCTAAAGCTTGTCTGAGCTGTCAAAAAAGTGTTTGGAGAGCTGAAATTACACTCTGCATAGCTCAGTGAGGAGAGCTCTGAGAGCTGATTGGAAGGAAGGAACACATCCTGTTCACACAGCACAGAGGAACAGAGCTGAGGCTGTCAATCAGCTGGAAGTCCCTGCCCTGTCACTTTTTTTCTCTTGGTGCCAGGAAAACTTTTCAAATGCGATTTATGCTGATAGTAGAGGAATGAGGCAGCGGACAGAAATGACACTTTGTGCTCTTTTATTTGAGACATTATAGAGACACTATAGAGGGATTTGCTTTATTCATATTTCATGTCTGAGGTTTACAACCACGTTTAACGTAAATATCTGTTCTTTGATGAAAGTTGTAAAGTGAAATATACCAAGTTGCCCTGGTTTATGTGACTGTATGTACCGTATTTATCGGAGTATTGCGCGCTCCGGCGTATAGCGCGCACCCCTAATGTGGACCCGCATTCCTGTAAAAAAAAAACATTTTAGTACTTACAGTTTTGGTGTCTTGCGCGGCGTCCATCGGTGGCCTCGTCGGGTCCGGCGTCTGTCTGCGGCTTTGGTGGTGTCCTCGTCGGGTCTGGCGTCCTTCTGCGGCCATCGTGGTGTCCTCCCCACTCAATCCCCGCTTCCCGCGCCGAGTTTGAACCACTGCGCTCGCATATACCGAGCGCAGTACAGTCGGGCAGGCTCGGCTCCTCTCACGGTCACGTCCTGTGCGTCCTGTAAGTCCAGGACGTGACCGCGAGAGGAGCCGAGCCTGCCCGACTATACCCGAGTGTACTGCGCTCGGTATATGCCGGCGCAGTGGTTCAAACTCGGCGCGGGTATCGGCGTATATCGCGCACCCACGATTTTGCCCTGATTTTCAGGGAAAAATTGTGCGCGGTATACGCCGATAAATACGGTATTTCTTGTCTAGGCAGGTTGCTGAGAAAAGGAATGATATTGAAGGACTGGTCAGGACAAGACAGAACAGCAGTGGCGGCTGGTGCTCCATCGGTCAGGGGGGTGACAGACTGACCACGAACCCCAACACACCAACCCGTCCCATGCGTCTACTCGCCGTACACCTCCTTCGCAATGGCTTCTTCTTTCGGACAATCAGGAAACTGGTCTCACAATCCACTTTCTGATTGGTCAGGAGGAGGATCAGTGTGACAATAGAGAATAATCATTCGCTATTCTGGCAAAACTGGATGGGCTTGGCGCGCAGTGCTCTGCGCCCTCAGCCCACACTTTTTCTAAGCCAATTGGAGCCTCTGGCTCTAATCGCGTGCATGGATGGGGTGGACGGCACCTGTGCGCCCCTAATGGACGGGCCGCCACTGCACAACAGCCCCATGAAGAGAGTGAGACAAGTGAACTGAAAGGATTTAGCTTATCCTCCATGACACGTTTATTCTGTTTGTGTAGGTTTTTTGACTCCAGGTAGAAGAAAGAAGCTGATGATCCTTTTTATACGTAGTACTTGTAGGCTTAGAAGCAATACCTGCAATAAAGTGCATCAGTGCCCAGACTATGGACATCATACTATTTTATGTATTCTTTACAAGTTAGCAGTAAAAGGTACTTTTTTTTTATTTTTGTCAATTAACCACTTGCTTACTGGGCACATATACCCCCCTCCTGCCCAGGTGAATTTTCAGCTTTCGGCACTGCGTCGCTTTAACTAACAATTGCGCGGTCGTGCGACGTGGCTCCCAAACAAAATTGACGTCCTTTTTTCCCCACAAATAGAGCTTTCTTTTGGTGGTATTTGATCGCCTGTGCGGTTTTTATTTTTTGCGCTATAAACAAAAAAGAGCGACAATTTTGAAAAAAATTCAATATTTTTTACTTGTTGCTATAATAAATATCCCAATTTAAAAAAACAAAAAAAACACATTTTTTTTTCTCAGTTTAGGCCGATATGTATTCTTCTACATATTTTTGGTAAAAAAAAAAAAAATCGCAATAAGCGTCTGGTTTGCGCAAAAGTTATAGCGCCTACAAAATAGGGGACAGAATTATTATTTTTTATTATTTTATTTTTTTTACTAGAAATGGCGGCGATCTGCGATTTTTATTGGGACTGCAACGTTATGGCGGACACATCGGACACTTTTGACACATTTTTGGCGCCATTCACATTTATACCGCGATCAGTGCTATAAATATGCACTAATTACAGTATAAATGTGACTGGCATTGAAGGGGTTAACACTAGGGGGTGAGGAAGGGGTTAAATGTATTCCCTGCATAGTGTTCTAACTGTAGGTGGAGGGGGGGGGGTGACCGATCTATGTCCCTATGTACAAGGGACACAGATCGGTCTCCTCTCCAGAGACAGGACGCTGTCTCTGTGTAAAACGGCAATGAGAGATGATCTCATATGTTTACATATTAGATCATCTCTCATTGGCCGCACAGATCGCATCGCAAACGGCCACTCTGATTGGCCGTTCGCGGCAATCTGTAATTGGCTGTGTCCAAGGGCCTCGGCCAACACAGAGTTTCCCCGCTGCGCGTGCGGGGAACGCGCAAAGGGGCGGATGTCAATTGACGTCCACTTGGATTTTCGGATCCGCGCTGTAGCCGTCATTTGACTATAGCGCAGATCCCAAGCGGTTAAGAGAGACAAAGGCTGCGATTCAGATACATTGTCGTATCTTTGAGCCGACGTAACATTGAGAGGCAAGTACTGTATTCAGAATGCACTTGCTCCCAAAGTTACGTCGGCGTATCGTAAATGGGCCGGCGTAAGCCCGCGTGATTCAAAGTAGCAAGGCAGTGGGCGTGTTGTATTGTAATGAAGCGTGACCCCATGTAAATGTCTGATCGAACGGCGCATTCGCGCGCATGCTCAGAATCACGTCGCAAATACTCCCTAAGATACGTCGGCTCAATGCTTTGTCGACGTGAACGTAACCTACGCCCAGCCCCATTCACATACGAGTTACGCAAACAACGTAAAATACGACGCTGTTCCGACCTTTCCAACGTCCATACCTTAACATGACTTATCCCTGCTTTATGAGGGGTAAATTTACGCCGGACATATGCCTTACGTAAACGGCGTAGCTAAATCCGACGGGCGCAAGTACGTTTCTGAATCGGCGTATCTAGGTCATTTGCATTTTCGACGCGTAAATCTACGGAAGCGCCCCTATCGGCCAGCGTAAATATGCCCCCAAGATACGACGGCGTAAGAGACTTGCGTCGGTCGTATCTTGGCCAAATTCAGGCGTAACTGCCTTTATGAATCGGCGCATAGATACGACGGCGCTCATTTGGACTTACGACGGCGTATCTGGAGATACGCCGTCGTAAGTCCTTTCTGAATCCGGGCCAACGTCATTAACCTTCGGGTTATACTGCCACTGACAGGAGGATTGGACACTGGCAAACGAAAGACTGAAGGCCAGCCCAGAATAACCCCTCCCACTACCAGTATGCCTTAGGTTTTTTTTTCACTAGTTGTTAAGCAGGATGGACTTTTTTCTCCAGCTCTGCTGTCTTTAAGGCTAACTATTTTGATTGAAAGCACATATTTTTTTTTTTTTTTCTTTTCTTCTCTCCGTCAAGACTCTATATCCACGCAGAAGCTTGACCCTACAGAATTCTGGTGTGATTGTTTTCAACCTGGCTTTTGAATTACAGTGCCTAGAACATGCTGGGCTGGACATGTGGACATATTACATGAGCAGTAAATATATTATTATGCATGATCCCAGCACAGATCACGTTAACCACTTGACCTCCGAAAGACTTACCCCCCTTTATGACTTTTGCTATACGGCACTGCGTTACTTTAACTGACAATTGCACGGTCATGCAGAGCTGTACCTAAATAAAATTTCATTTTATTTCCCCAAAAATCGATCTTTCATTTAGTGATATATGATCACATCTGTGGTTTTTATTTTTTGCGCTATAAACAAAAAAGACCGACAATTATAAAAAAATATATATATTTTTTTACATTATGCTATAAAACACATCCAATAAAAATAAGAAATAAAAATCTTATTTTTCATTAAGTTAGGCCAATATGTAGTCGATTTTGGCAAAAAAATATCCCAATAAGCATGTATTGATTGATTTATGTAAACATTATAGTGCCTACAAACTATGATACTAGTAATGGCGGTGATAAGCGGGATATTACAGCAGACAATTTGACACTAACTGACACTTTGCTGGAACCAGTGACACCAATACCGTGATTGGTGCTAAAAACATCTAGGGTGATCAAAGGGTTAACTGTGCCTCGTCAGTGTTTGTGTGTACAGCATGTGCTTCTTTTATTAGGGGAAGAGATGGATTCTAGTCCCTGCCCCCCCCTCCCCCCGTCAGAACGGAGATCTGCCTTGTTTTCATAGGCAGATCCCCGTTCTGTGTGGTTTAGCAACGATCGGCGGGTGTCGGAAAAGAACATCAAGTGCCCACCACTCGCAGATGAACTTCTGCTGTAAATAATCACAGCAGAAGCGGCCCCCTGCAGGTGGAAGTGCAGGATCACATGTGTGTATATATACGTAAAACTGCCGCCCTGTAGCAATAAAACTGCTGTAGGGCGGTCATCAAGCGGTTGAGGTCATGTGTTTGTTCAGATATTGCGATTTTGTAGATCTGAAATTGGGAAATGCAGAAATTGGGCGCCATCTAGTCCTTTTACAAGCCAATAGTTTTCTGTTTCCAATGCTTCTGTTTGCAATGATTGCAGCTTGTTCAGTATGTCTGAGCGATTTAGCACTTGGGCTATTTCTGCTCAGATTTGGGAATAAGCTATTGGACTTCTGGGTTGGTATTACATGCAGCTGTATGTAAAACAGTGTTGGATGACACACTGGAATACATGGGTCTTTTTTTTTTTTTTATCCATTGTTTTACTGAAAAGCCTCAAAGCGGAGGAAGGTCTACACCAGGGGTGCCCAACCTTTTGAAGAGCAAGGGCCACTTAAGCGACTTGGTAATCGGTCACGGGCCACAATGAGCGGAGCGGTCTTCCATTCAGTTATCGCCAGCTGTTGCTGCCCCAGGCAGAGTGCATTTGGCATCACTCTTCCTGTGACAGGAGCACTATATACAGGCTTATGTTTTGGCTTGCCAAACCGCCATCCCAGAGCAAGAGGTCGCAGGCCACATTAGAAGGCTCCGCGGGCCACATGTGGTCCCCGGGCCACTGGTTGGGCACCCCTGGTCTACACCCTTACCATTTCATTCTCTCAAGATAATAAAACCAGTAAAGGGTTCAAATATTTTTCTTTCCTACATAAATCCCTGACCTGATGTTGCAGACCAGTTGGTCATCTACCCTATACCTAAGCATCTAGTGTAGTGATCGTGGCTGAATTGGAGGCTGAACGAGTCTGTATGCCCCATTTAGCATAAAGTCCATCTTTTAGGGCCCGTTCACACCACATGCAGTGCAGCGCTATTTTTTTTTGCATCAAAAACACATGGAAAGTAGGTTATATGGGTTTCAATGGCATAGTTCACATAAGTGTAGTGGGTTCCCGGGAAAAAGTACACGCTGCTTTTTTTTTCCTGCACAGAAATGTACTGGAACAGGGTAAAAAGCAACCAAAACTTACCGGACCCAAGTACAGTGAGGGAAAAAAAAAGATGGAAAAAATAAAGCATCCGGAAATGCATCAAAAACACATTCAAAATGAGCATGCGGAAATGCGTCTGGAATGGATCTGGAGGGCGTGTTTGTGGTGTGAAAGGGCACTAAAAGTTTAATATCAGTTAGTATCCTTTAGGATTGAAATGGGCATGGCAAAAGATTTGTCTATAGATATGCATACTTATTTACTAATCTCCCTCATCCACCTTTCAGGAAGGTCCTGGAGCAGGAAAAACAGTGGCAGGACCGTGTAAAGCAGGAGGAGGAGTTGACCCGACACAAATTGCTACAGGATGAGGAGAAACAGAAAAGAGAAGACTCCCTGAAAAGAATGGAGGAAGAGCGAAAACTGGAGGCTCAGGAAAAAGCCAGCAAACTTTTCCAGCAACCTCCAGAGCCAATGAAGCCAGGAGGGCAGGTCCCCTGGACAGGTACAGGTGTGTGCTACGGTGTGTGGCTGGTACATTTGCTTTCACATGCTCATTCAGCCCCATCTGGGTCCTGCTTTCA